>NC_073693.1:206410835-206710835 GCF_029784155.1 Uranotaenia lowii | reverse complement strand
GCTTCCAGTCATTCTAATGAGCATTTAGTCCAGAGCGAATAAACACTTCTTATGCTCATTACGAACCGTTATAATTCCTTTCAATTATTATCATCATCACCATCAACTGATGCTCGTTATGAGCTAAAGAAAAGATATTTTTTTATGCTCGTCCCGAGCTTTTTCATACCAACCGAATACCACTAAATCTCATCCTTAGCCATTAAGACTTTTCCTGCTTGTTCTGAGCTTTCTAAAATTCCTTTTGTGTTCCTCCGGAGCCCGGTAATTTGCCTCACTAATTAAACCACTAGTGCTTGTTCAACCCTCATAAACACCTTCAATGCTTGCCCCAAGATTTTCTCTTTAATTCAACCAAACATCCTGCTGATGTTCGTCCCGAACCAATCAAATCTTTTCATGCTCGTCCCGAGCTTTCAACCATTCCACTACTGGTGCTCGTCCCGAGCTTTTTAAAATTCCTTCAGTGCTCGTCCCGAGCATTCTAAAATTCTTTTTGTGCTCGTCCCGAGCTTTTTCTCAACGTGCTCGTCCCGAGCTTTTTCTCAAAGCGCTCGTCCCGAGCTTTCAATATCTCTAATAAGAATTTCAACTAGTGCTTATCCCAAGCTTTTTCAACGGCTCGTCCCGAGCTTTTTTCTTCGGTGCTCGTCCCGAGCTAAACACATCTTCCTTGCTTCTTCTAATTAATTTTTTTGCACTTAAACTCACAACTGCCATTACACATCGGCCATTACACCGAAGTGAAAATGAAAAATTTGGAGCGGCAGTGCTCCACGTTTAATTTACGTTTATCTCACTTTTTCACTCTTTTGTTTCTGCACGTTGAGTGATTCCGGCTAGGATAAGGTTCCTTTTCAACGAATAATTAAACCTGTCACGGTCGTCAATGTGCAATTTAGGTATTAACACAGAATCACTCAACGTGTAGCCATGGCCGCACACGACTTACCTTCAGCAAGGTTAACTCAACAATGAATGCTCTACCGAGAGCTGAGTAGATACACGCTCACACAATAGTAGTCGGATTCATACACGCTTCGAGGCAAACACTCAAATATGTATAATGTATACCACACAGATACAAGGAACTAATACTTAAGTTTTTGGTTGTCCCCACCTATAGATAAACCACATAGGTATAGCCTAAGGTATCAGCTTGTGTAAGACTGTTTAATGAGTTCAGGTGTCTCAGATGCAGATTGAGATCCTCTAATGACTGAAAATCCGAATTTTCATCGTAATGGCTCAAGGTCTGATCTTCTGATTGTCAAGTGACGATTGTTCTGAGATTCGCCCGGAATTTCAGCTACGACACCGATTATTCCCGACGAAAACTTTATCCTACTTCGAATCGAATGATTAGACCGATGATGAGAGCCAGTCTACGAGGATATTCTTCGTTGTGAAGAGATCAAGCCTTATCTACCTCCTGCATCATTACAAGCTCGCAGAGGACTTAAACATTAAGATACTATTTCGTTAAGGCTACGTCATCTTTGTTTCAGCACAGTTTGGTAAGTCATGTTTCTAATAACAATTCAAATGCAAAAAATCTTAAAGGAAACACCCAAGATCCAGATTGTCACCTAAGAGCATCTGTATTCGTGGTCCAAACAGCCGGTTTAGACCCAAATTCCGACCCGAGCAACCGCACTGGTGATCCATTATACCAGTTTCAACTCAACTTTTTTTAGAGCTGGTATAAGGATTGATCCAAAACTGATGAGATTTGGATCCAATTTGACGCAGTTCTAAACCGTTTGACAGTTAATGGAACACGAGTGCAGTTGCCAGTTTTTTCATTGGATCGGATCTAATTTCTTTGGTTCAATTCTTGTATAAATTAGACCCAAGAATAGACCACGAATACAGATGCTCTAAGAGCATCTGTATTCGTGGTCCAAACAACCGGTTTAGACCCAAATTCCGACCCGAGCAACCGCACTGGTGATCTATTATACCAGTTTCAACCCAACTTTTTTTAGAGCTGGTATAAGGATTGATCCAAAACTGATGAGATATGGATCCAATTTGACGCAGTTCTAAACCGTTTGACAGTTAATGGAACACGAGTGCAGTTGCCAGTTTTTTCATTGGATCGGATCTAATTTCTTTGGTTCAATTCTTGTATAAATTAGACCCAAGAATAGACCACGAATACAGATGCTCTAAGAGCACCTGTATCCGTGGTCCAAACAGCCGGTTTAGACCCAAATTCTGACCCGAGCAACCGCACTGGTGATCCATTATACCAGTTTCAACTGGTATAAGGATTGATCCAAAACTGATGAGATTTGGGTCCAATTTGACGCAGTACTAAACCAGTTAATGGAACACGAGTGCAGTTGCCAGTTTTTTCATGGGATCGGATCTAATTTATTTGGTTCAATTCTTGTATAAATTAGACCCAAGAATAGACCACGAATACAGATGCCCTAATAGTTGATATTAACTATCTACATCACCTGAGTTCCGTTTCCGGAATTTGTTGATAATTTACTGAAAATTCATAGAAAACTATTGTCTCCACTTACCCCATAAAACGGAGCAAGAGAAGACGGTTTTACTCCATTTCCCTGAAAACGTTTCCCCAGAATAAAAAATCACCAAAATTTGAAGCAGCCGAATGCACCATTAACCATAATTTTCCCCCCAGACGAACCAATCCTTAGAAAAATTTTCCCCAGAATGCACCATTTCCCAGAATATTTTTGTCCAGAATGCGACACTTCCCCGGGGAAATAATCCAGAATTAACTATTTCCCAGAAAAATTTTCCCCAGACGAACCGAATCCCATAAACATTTTGGATTTCTTTTTTCAATTGGAATTCAAATTTTTAAACCATAATTTATTTTTCTTTATGGCACTTGCCTCCGTTGCAATAAACTTCAGAAAGCTCAAAATTTACTCTTTACTCACCCCTCGCGTAGAAATTATACCAGTTGATAGAGTCTGCGATAAGAATCTATCATTCGGTTACGAGCTTCCAGAAGAGATATCGGCAGAAAACAATACCTGCGGTAACCCCTTTCCAAACAAACTTTCGTAAGAAGTTCTCGAATACATGACAAAAAAGTTTAATCTGCTGCATCAAGGTTACATCTAGTTACAAGAAACAGGTCAATTGAATTACAAACGAACAATTTAATAGAAATAATGCACATATTTTACTTTCAGATACCAAACAATGTGCTCATAGATGAAATCAAGATGGCGACTGAAAATGTAAAGATCGGGTGCGCAAGTACGCATCAAACTGGTTGGTCTGAACCAAACGCTGATCTCAACTTCTGAGCACAATCATAAACCAGACGCTTTGGAGTGCGAAGTCGCACGATTTAAATTAAATTTAAGAGGAAAAGCTTCTGAAGGGATCGAAAGACCGGAGAAAATAATCAGGATGTGTGCTGCTAATTATTCAACTGAGGTTTGTGGTTTTCTCATTCTCCATCACAATTATTTAAAAACAAACTCATTGAAATGGATTTCAAAGACAACTTCCCAAAATTTGAGCATTTTGTTTGGAAACAGCTTACTTTTTGTACTGTTTTTTTTCTCCTTTTTGGTACGGAAATTCAATTAATTATTCAAACTTCATTTGCGGCGGAGCCGAAACCAACGATGATGAAGGGGCTTAGGCAGCACAAAGCCGCCGAGGCTCTCACATCCAAGGTGGCCGTCGGAAGCGGCGACTTTAATACATTGGTCTATAGGTCTGACGGAGCTTCCTAGGGCTGCGTGAAAGCTAGGGGTGATCCCTTAGCCACGCCCGTCGAGCGACACCGCGAAGGACAATATGTCTCTCAAGTTTGAACTTGCAGCGTAAGGAGTCGGCTTCAAAAATTATGCGCATTTTTTTAATTATTAAGAGCACCTGTATCCGTGGTCCAAACAGCCGGTTTAGACCCAAATTCCGACCCGAGCAACCGCATTGGCGATCCATTATACCAGTTTCAACTCAACTTTTTTTAGAGCTCGTATAAGGATTGATCCAAAACTGATGAGATTTGGATCCAATTTGACGCAGTTCTAAACCGTTTGACAGTTAATGGAACACGAGTGCAGTTGCCAGTTTTTTCATTGGATCGGATCTAATTTCTTTGGTTCAATTCTTGTATAAATTAGACCCAAGAATAGACCACGAATACAGATGCCCTAAGAGCACCTGTATCCGTGGCCCAAACAGCCGGTTTAGACCCAAATTCCGACCAAAGCAACCGCACTGGGGGTCCATTATACCAGTTTCAACTCAACTTTTCTTAGAACTGGTATAAGGATTGATCCAAAACTGATGAGATATGGATCCAATTTTACGGAGTTCTAAACCGTTTGACAGTTAATGGAACACGAGTGGGGTTGCCAGTTCTTTCACTGGATTGGATCTTATAGACCACGGATACAGGTGCTCTAAAAATTTTAATAAAACATAATCTCTTTCTATTATCAAATACTGATTCTAATTTATTTAAATTACAGGTCACTCTTCTTTGTCTAAATCAGCACAAAGAGAAACTTGTCAGAGCAAGTTCACTGGTGTTGGGGAAAAGAGGTAGAAATTTTGACACTTACGGCACATTTTGAAAATTTTGCCATGCAAAAACATTTTCAAGATCTGTGGCCTTCTAGTTTTTTTTTACAACACGTGTTGTATTTTCGCATGCTGTGATGCAAAAATAGCAAAATTTCTATCACATACGGCAGAAATAGAAACAGTGCTGTAAAAAAATACAACGCCCAAAGATCTCGAAAACATTTTTGCATGGTAAAATTTTCAAAATGTCAAAATTTCTACCACTTTTTCCCAACACCAGTGAACTTGCTCTCAGTGTGCAAGACAAAATACATATCAAAGTTTATGTTAAGGGAGAGAGAGTAAACGGAACACCAAATCAAAGGTTTCCGCGCCTGCATTTGGTCTGCAAAGCAGGCCACATTAGTCGGTCGAAGCACGCTCTTTTTTTTAAACTCAAAATTAAGTAGTTTTGGTTCAAAATAGCACTTCAGTGGCAGCACTCAACTTTGAGTGCGACTGGGCAATCGCAAAACTAAGTTCTGATAGGCATACTCAATACTAAGTTCGGCAGCCGAACTCGAATTTATCCTTTTTTTCGAGGGTAGCTTATTTTCAGGGAATTAAAGGATGATTAAAATATGTTGTACCCGGATGTTGCTGTTCCGGTACATTGCATTGCAATACAGTAATACCTCGATATAAAGCAACTTCTTTTTAAAGCAACCTCGATATAACGTAACCCAATATAAAGCAACTTTTGCCTCTATATTACGTAACTTTGAAAAAATGTTTCTAATTTGAATAAATATGTTTAATTTCAATACTTTTTGTTATAAAAATATAATAATGTTTTTTATGAGCCATGCGGTAAATTCTCAGAGGCATAAAGAGCGAGCGTTGAAAAACATTAAAGAGCTGCCAGTATACTACAGGTCCTCCAAGAACGCCTGGATGACCAGAACATTATTTAAAGAACGATTTTTTGAGCAGTTTGTGCCAAAAATCACTAAGTTTCTTGAAGAATCTGGTTTATCTATCAAAGCTGCTCTTGTTTTAGACAACTGTTTTGCGCATTTTAATGCAGATGAGCTGAAAACCGAAGATGGGTCGATCTTTACCATATTTTTACCACCGAATACCACTGCAGCAATACTGCCAATGGACCAGAACATAATTCAAATGATTAAGTCACATAAAGTCACATAAAAAACATTATCTATTGGGTTGCACAATCATGGGATTCAGTTCCCGCAGAAGCTATCCGGAAGTCTTAGAACTTGTTGTATAACCCTTCTGAAATTGAGAACGAGCTACCACTGTCTGTTCTCAGAGAAAGGTGGAACGGAATTGCAGCGAAACTTGCTCAGACGGAGGAGATCGACGAAGAAGATGCTGAATACGCGACGTAAATGATGAAGAAATTGTTTCAAGTATCCAGCATCCAATCATCCAGACGAGGAGAACAATGTGGAGGGTTCGCAGTCAACAATAGACGATCCACCGCAGTCTGTAAGTTTCTAAAAATCTATTTTTTATCATTGATGTTATTATTAATAATAATGGTAATTTACATCTCTAGACACAATCGAGTTTACAAGAAGATGACGATTATTCACAAGAGTCAGAGCAGTCTGCTTTGAACGGTTTTGATGTGGCTATCAAATATGCAGAGGAGAACGGTTGGCCGCTTAACATGCAATTTTCATTGCGGCTGATGCGGTCAAAAGTTATGGACAAAATAGTAGAAGAACAGATTTAACTAAATTGTAAAATTGTGAAAAATATGTATGTTTGTTGGAATCTTCACTTTATTTGTTCTGAAAATGTTTGTTGAAATTAAATAAACAAAATTGTTGAGTTTGTGACAAAAATATTTTTTTTTTTACGTTCCTTAAATCCGTACAAACGGAATTTAGAATCAACTTTTTCACATTTATGATCACTATCGATGCTTCAAAGGACCATTTTAAGTAGTGTTTCGATATAACGTAACTTCGATATAAAGTAACGAAAAAAAAATTTCGTTGCTTTATATCGAGGTATTACTGTAACAGAGCGGTGGAAAGTTGAAAAAAGAAAAGTTCTGGATGTTACTTCCTATGGGAAGTAAACAACATCCGGAAGTTTCCGGACATTCCAAGCCGCTCACAGTATGATGACAATGACGGACAGAATTTTACGCTAACACGGTGAACATGCATTCCTTCATAGTCTTCCGGTAATTGTTCCGGAACGACAAAATTTTGCGACGTGTTCGTTGGTTGCTCTTTTGGTTTGAACTGAACTCACTAAGTGCTTTCAGTCCAACAAAGAGAGTTCAATTTTTATTTCATGTGGTTGAACTCAGCTTTGCTCCCTCGTCGAAGGAAAAAAAGGGATCAATTTTGAGGTCGCAGTTCGAACTCCGATTTGAACCATCGCAAGGAGAAAAAAGGGTACTTAACTTTAAGTTCATAGAATGTTTTGAACCTCGGTCGTACTTAATTTTGAGTTAAAATTAAAAAGCGTGAGGATATCACAACAAATTCAATGCGATTTTCAAAGAAGGGACTTCTTACAAATTTTATCCCGTCGTTAAAACTTTCAAATAAACACTGAACATAAAAAACTAGAAAATTATCTTTCTGAGAAATGGTGAATTCTAGGAAAAAAAAAATCTGGGAAATGGTGCATTCTGGGCAAAAAAATTATGGGAAATGGTGAATTCTGGGCAAAAATATTTTGAGAAATGGTGTATTCTGGGGAAAAAAAAAGGGAAGTGGTGCATTCTGGGGAAATATTTTCTGGGAATTAGTTCATTCTAGTTATCACGTGGCTGACCCAAATTCTTCACGAAAAAATATTGATAATGGCTACGAACTATAAATTTTATTGTTTTCTTTATTGTTTTGTTTATTGTTAGTTGCTCAAGCTTTGTTATTCTGATTTTGTGAAACAACAGCAAGGTCAATTGAAGGCCTAGAAAAGAATGAAGGTTTTTAAGTTACTCGTATTGGAAATGTTAAATGTCCAGGAGAACACAGTTCATTTGATGAATTTCTGATGGGAAAATTTCTCATATAAGGAGATCTCAAAATTTACAATTAGGACAGATATACGGAAAGGCCTTCGAGATATGTACGCAATTCTTAGGACAAATGTTTCTACTGTGCCTGAATATCTTAGAACTATTTGTTTTGAAGTATTGGAGAATTTGTGATAGAAAAATAATCGAAAACAAATTTGAAATAAAACACAATGTATTAACATTTTAAACAATATCACAATCAGTCGAGAGGTTTCGTTACTACGTTTTTTGCTTTAGTAATACGGCCGATACCCGTAACCACCGTATCCGCCATACTTTCCGGGGTAACCTGAAAAATAAAATTAAACAGCTTCTTAGTGGATTATCTAGAAAATATCTATTATTAGCCTATATGATTTTTGTAATTTTTTTGGACTATTCACTCATAACTTAGCATCAGCTAATAAAACAGAAAAGGTAAAAATTGTCAGCACATTTATCTTGTTATAGATAATCTCATTTTGAGTTTAGAAAGCTTGTTAAATATTTAAAGCAAAAATTTGCGTCCTGGTTTCGACCAGACCGAACTGAAGTTTTACAGATTTCGTCTATAGTTGAGAATATTTCTCGCGGGCGCTTTCATTACGCCGTTTGAAACATCTTAACGATTAACAGAAAACGACTGCAACAGTTAGGAAACCAACTTCTCAATTTGTATTTCTCATCTAGAATATGTTGTCCAGAAAACATATACCTAAGTATTCTAAATGAAAAGAAGGTGTGGCTAGTTTATATTAGTTTGAGTATTTTTTGTAATAAAACTATTGGTTTACGTTTTGTTCCAGACGATGTATAGAAAGTGCACGGGAGATTTGTACAGTAATCTAAAGAGATTCGGAAAAATGCTGATGGCGTTCCGTTCGGTCTGGTTGAAGCACGACCATAACAATGTAACACTTCATTTCAATTTGATTATTTTTTTTGGAATGCAATGATAAAATTACCAAAAAAATTCAAAATTAATACGTTGATAAATTTTAAATTTTTGTAATTGTAAGTACTCTTAATCTTAAACCTTTTGTCTTATAGCTATCCTTACTATCTTAGCACCATGTTGTAGTTGTTGTTAGAAGCATCATTTTTCCTTGTAACTGACCCACGTTAGGTCACTTACCATATCCATAACCACCATAAGGACCTGCAAATAAAATAAAAAAGGCGATTTAGTGTTGAGGAAATGTTTACGTAGTACTTGTAGATTGATTTAAAATTAAAATGGATGTTTTTGAAACACTAAATGAATGACATAAAGATGTTAAAACGACTATAATCGAAACAAAAAAAAAAAAAAAATGTTTATTTTCTTGTCCCCTTGCTGCTATTAGATTCCTAAGTATCAATTCTGAGTGCAATGAACTGTCTTTTTAGTATTTTTGAAAGTTTGAAACTTGTAAACAGATTTCAAGTTTTAACCAGCATACTGAGTGAATTCGTATTAAAATAAATGTTAGGTTAAGCTAGGTTCTTAGAGTTTTTTTTTTATATTTTACTCTAACAAGTTTTCATAAATGCCTCCTATTTACCTCCATATCCCCCATATCCCCCATATCCTCCATGGCCACCATATCCGCCATAGCCTCCGTATCCTCCATGTCCATAACCACCGTATGGTGGATAGCCGCCGTATGCACCATGACCTACAGAATGAAAAAGATTCGAATGTCAAATGTAAAAAGAAGGTACCGATTCACCGCTAAGATTGACTTAGAAGAAGGATCTAGCTTCGGTCTAACTTCAGTTCATCCGATGTAACCCTTACCGTATCCGCCATAACCTCCATGCCCGTAGCCTCCGTAGCCACCATGGCCGTATCCACCATATCCGCCGTATCCATTACCATAACCTCCGTAGCCTCCGTAACCGCCTAGAAGTCCATAGCCGAGGGCCGAAGTTGCAGCGAAAAATGACGCCACCAGAGCAATGAAGATCTGGGGAAAAATGGGGTGTTAAGTTTAAAAACAACTTTAGGAAAGGATGAGATATTTATGCATGTTAATCCGAAATTCAAATTTAGCTCGACCCTAGTTTTGGTGATAAAGAGTTTGAAAGTTTAAAAAGTAATCAGTGTAATCAGTTTAACCTTATTTTTAATGGGGCAAACTTGACAAATCGAAAACTTCTCAAACTTTTTTAGCAAAACGCAAAATTACTTGTGGGCTTGTGATATAGCTCAGTTGGCAAGTCTGTTGTCTACTGAGCCGATGTCCGCGAGTTCGAGCCCAAAAGTAAACATCGAACACAGTTGTACCGGATAAGTTTTTCAATAACGATCCGCCAACTGCAACGTTGATAAAGTCGCGAATGCCATAAAGATGGTAAAACGACTATATTCGAAACAAAAAAAAAGCAAAATTACTTGCGATCTTAAGAACAGTTGATAATTAATTGAAAACTTTTATTTAAAAATGTAGTTCAAAGTTTTGCCTAAAAAGGGTCTAATTTATAAAGTTATTTGGAGTCCTTTAAATTTTGAAAATCTGTTTTCTTGAAAGTAGCTTTTATGCACTTTTATCCATTTGGCTCCAAGGGCCTCATATGTTTTTCGATACCGAACAAGAAATTTTGCATATTATTTCGTCCAGAAAATTTTGATAATCTTGAAACAAAGTTTCTCTTGAATCATTGTTTTTGCTTATTCTTGAGCTTCATTTTTAGCTAACAACACAAGCTAACGCTTTACGAAGTATTTCATGGGAATAAAGGGTGATACGGTCAAAATTTGGTCAAGGGAAAACGTGTGTAAATCGTTGAAATCGTTTATTTAAAAAATCAAATTAAATTTCTTTTTCAAGTTTAATTAGTATAAAATTCACTAAATATATTCAGTTGGGCTTCCGCTTTTCCAAATCCGAATTGCCGGGCCTTACGCTTAACCCATGCCATCAGATTTTGTACAGCCACCTTGTCCACCTTCTTCGCCGGAGAAAGCCATTTTGCCTTGAACTGCTGCTCGTCCTTAGCAGTTTTTTTTATCTTCTTTAGGTTCCGCTTGACAATAGCCCAGTATTTACTCTCCCCCTGAAGGCCCAGCTCTGAACTTTAGAAAAACCGATTTTGACACACTAAACCTCGCGCTTGGAAATATTAATTGGCGATTTCTAACCGAAGCCACCTCCGTTGATGATGCTGTCATCACATTCACTGATATAGTGAATCAACTTATCATTCAAAATACTCCATCACCTCGTACTCGTCCCAAACCACCATGGTCCAACCACCTGCTTAATACTCTCAAGCGTAGGAGAGCTAGCGCCCTTAAACGTTACTGTAGAGATAAGAATCCATACTCAAAATCTGCCTTCACGTATGCAAGTAATGAATACAGAAAGTACAATCGCCTACTATACTCTAGATATTCGATGCAAATGCAAACCAACTTAAAACAAAATCCTGAAAAATTCTGGAGATTCGTCAATGAAAAGAAAAAGGAAAACGGTCTTCCTGCTATGATGTTCCTCGCAGATGAAAGTTGTGAAACTACTGCAGACCAGTGTGAATTATTCGCAAAACATTTCTCTAGTGTTTTTTCCACAGAGAATGTGAATGAGACTAACATTAGGCAAGCATTGTCGTTTGTACCAGCTAACGCACTGAATGTTGTTGTGAAACATTGTTCTTTGAGGCAGATTAATAACGCAATAAGGAAACTAAAGCCGTCTTACTCACCGGGCCCTGACGGAATACCACCGATCGTTATAAAACGTTGTGCGGAATATCTCAGCGCACCATTAGCGCTTCTTTTCAATCGCTCACTGTCATCATCTACGTTTCCCCTTCTGTGGAAAAAATCTACGATGTTTCCGGTATTCAAAAAAGGGAATAAACAGGACATACAGAACTACCGAGGGATTACATCTTTGTGCGCTGGCTCAAAGCTATTCGAGATATTCATTACCCAAAGCATCCTGAGTCAAATTAAAACGCACATTTCTTTTGACCAGCACGGTTTTTTTCCCGGAAGATCAATTTGTACTAACCTCACCCAGTTTACATCATTTTGCCTAAAAAATATTGAGAACGGACTTCAAATTGATACGATATACACAGATTTAAAGGCAGCATTTGATCGAGTGAACCACCAACTGCTACTAGCAAAGCTTGATAAACTCGGTGTTTCACAAGCTTTCATAACTTTGCTAGCGTCCTACCTCCAGAACAGACAAGTGACGGTTAAACTAGGATCTTATGAATCTACTGAATTTTGCAATCCATCTGGCGTGCCGCAAGGCAGCAATCTAGGCCCGTTACTTTTCTCGCTCTTTTTTAATGATATACTGCTCAATCTACCGAATGAATGCCGACTTTGCTATGCAGATGACCTGAAGCTTTTCCACAAAATAAAATCCGAAAGCGACTGCACCATACTACAATCCATCATTGATACATTTGAGCATTGGTGCACGATTAATAAGCTGACAATTAGTGTGTCAAAATGTGCTGTAATTTCATTCACACGCAAAACTAATGTAATTAATTGGACATACAGAATCTCTAACGTGGCGCTAGAACGAGTATCCTCGTTTAAGGATCTTGGAGTCATTCTCGACGAAAAAATAACATTTCGTGAGCATTTGAACGGTCTTATATCGAAAGCCAACAGGAATTTGGGATTTATAACAAGACTATCGAAGGAGTTCAAGGACCCATACTGCCTTCGTTCGCTGTACTATTCGCTGGTTCGTTCTCACCTTGAAACAGCTTCAATTGTGTGGTGCCCTCATACAGCATACTGGTCTCAAAGAATCGAAGCAATTCAATCGAGATTTTTGAAGTATGCCCTACGATTTCTTCCATGGAACAACCCAAACGAGCTTCCAGACTACAAACACCGCTGCCTCCTTTTAGACATGGAAACACTCTACGAAAGGCGTGTGATAGCACGTGCTATTTTTGTTAAAAAGCTGATCAATGCAGAAATCGACTGTCCAGCCTTGCTTAGACAGGTCGATATCAATGTACGCCCTCGTACTTTTAGGAGTTCGGAATTTCTTCGGATCAACTTTCAGCGGACCAACTACGGACAACAAGAGCCATTACGCGCTATGTTTAAGGTGTTTAATTGGTTCTACGAGTTAAACGATTTTCACACGTCCACAGAGACTTTCAAATCAAACATAAGAAAATCTCATCTATTACGCAGCTTTACTCATGTAAATTGTTGATGTTTCTTATTGTATAGTTTTAAATTACCTTAGTTTGTTAAGAATTCATGTAGACTCAGAATGTCAGATGAAAATAATAATAAAATAATAATAATAATAAGTATTTCTCAATTGGGCGGAGCTCTGGCGTGTTGGGAGGGTTCTTGTCCTTGGGAACCACCTACACGTTGTTGGCGGCGTATCACTCCATGGCCTTTTTAACGTAATGGCAAGATGCCAAATCCGGCCAAAACAGTACGGAACAACCGTGTTTCTTCAGGAAAGGGAGCAGACGTTTATTCAAACACTCTTTCACGTAAATTTCTTGGTTGACAGTCCCGGAAGCTATGAAAATGCTGTTTTTCAAGCCACAGGTACAGATGGCTTGCCAAACCAGATATTTCTTCGCAAATTTTGACAGTTTCATGTGCTTGAAAATATCTGCTACCTTTCCCCTTCCTTTTGCCGTATAAAACTCCTGTCCCGGAAGCTGCTTGTAGTCGGCTTTAACGTAGGTTTCGTCGTCCATTACCACGCAGTCAAACTTCGTCAGCATCGTCGTGTACAGCCTCCGGGATCGTGCTTTGGCCGTCGTATATTATTTATCATCGCGATTTGGAGTCACTACCTTCTTGTAAGTCGATATCCGGCTCGTTTTTTGGCTCGATGAACGGTTGTAGACGATACACCCAGCTTATTTGCGGCATCTCGGAGAAAGGTTAGGGTTTTGCTTGAACCTACCTGCAACTCTCTTTGTCGTCTCAGCGGCTTCCGGTTTTCGATTTCCCCCCGATCAAGACTTCCTGGGTGTCGACAAACGTTCCCCAAACACTTTAATTACATTTGTAACGGTTGATTTGGCAACTTTTAGCGATTTTGCCAGCTTTGCGTGCGAGTAGCTCGGATTTTCGCGATGCGCGAGCAAAATTTTGATTCGCTGCTCTTCTTCCTTGGACGGCATTTTGACAACTGAAGAGTGAACTCCAAAATCAAAATAGGAGCAACATTCTACACACACACACACACCTTCAAAATCAGGGGTGTTCAGGTTTTTTAAATGCAAAATTGAAAGAAATACGTCAAGTTGATATTGACCAAATTGACCGTATCACCCTTTATTTATAATCATTTTAAAATAAAAATTCAAAAATGGTAGATATTATTTACTGGCTAGCGTTTTCAATGATTCCAGGGAATGTTTTTGTCAAAAATCTATGAATAAACAAACTTGTTGGCTATGCAAAACATTTTTTTATGATTTTTTATTTTCACCTTACAGTTTACTAGCTTTCAAATTAGCAGTCAAATACATTAAAAATAAAAATATATTTAAAAAATTATTTTGTATAACAACAAATATCTTGTCTAGGATACAACTTACAGTCACTCAAAAAAATGAATGTACTTCCAATTTTTCTCTTCTTTTACCAAAATATGGCCTTCTCACGGTCACAAGAATTTTCACACTATTTTTTTTGTTAGTTGGATAAATCTTAGAGTGTCCGTCCCGGGATTTCCCGGGAATTTGAAAAATTCGGGAATTGCCGATTCATGCCGACATGTATGAAATTCTTTCACCTGGAAGAAATTCTTTTTGAAAATGTAGTCATACAAAACTGATTGAGAATATGCCGATTCCTGTGGCAGTAGAGATTTTGCAGCCATTTGGTACATTTTTTTTTATATTCGAATAGGTAAGTTTAAAAAGATTATATGTATTTCCACACCGTATTCATTGAACGCCCAAGCAACCAAAAGTAGCGTTTTTACTTAAAGATGGAACTCCGAAGTTCACATTTGGCTGAAAAAATGCTTTACGGGAGCTTCAAGTGACTTTTGTCACGTAAAAGTTACTCAGGAACTTCCATCGCCCTTTGAAAGGTTAAATGATCGATAACGGAACTTCTAAGCGCTTTTAATGCAACTTCTTTCAAGAAGGTCGGTAACGTTCGCTTAACACTTTTTAACGCATCGTTAAGATACTTCTAGGTGTTTTAAAGAACATTTATGGGAATTTTAAGCGACGTGTCAAAAATTTCTGTCAATTTCTCAAAAGAAAAAAAAAACAAAGAAAAAGAAAACCTTCAGTGCGATCAAAATATGGCTGAAAAGAAAAAATCTTCAAGAGCATCGGGGCTCGGATCTGGATCTGATCAGCGAATGATCCTTCGCGAGGACTAGCAACTAATTATTCTGACTTCCATTCAAACAACATCAAGTTGTGTTGCAGTAACAATCGGAGCTGTGTCGGCGGTTAGCAAAAAATGGTTTGCCAATTACCCACCACTACGGTATATACTGAGCTAAGATCGACTTATGGTAAGTATATTTATTTGAGCAGTACGAAAAAAGGATGTCGTCGGAAAACTACGGTATATCAACGTGAACAAAACGCAAAAAAAACGGAGAATACGGCAACTTTCTTATGTGTGCCTCCTGCCGAGGGTTCGAAAATCATCCCGCATTCTACCACAGCCTCGGCTCGCAATTGATAGTGGAGAAAAATGAAGTGCTTAAAAAGTTTTCAATAAATAAAGAAAAATTATAAAAAAAACTGTGGTTACTTTTTTATTCCTTGAAATTCGATTATAAAAGAAAACCCCAAGGTTTCGACCACTCTGTTTTAATTAATCTACTCGAACATAACCATAAATAACTTTTGAAATGAAGTTTTAATACTACTTCCAACAGTGGCGAAAACAAAAGCAGGTTTGGTCGAGAGGTTAACGAGTTTGCACTACAACCTAGAGGGCAACGGATCAATTCCCAAAGCGCAAGTAGCTTCTTTGCAATAACTTATGATTTAGTAAACATTGAAGTCAACGAGATATATCGTGATAGACCGGCAACCTAGCAGTCTGTCATCTGGTTGTCAGAGCAATCTGTCAATCGGAATTTTTTTTCGGCACGTAGAGTTTTCTTGACATTCTCTTAGAAGCTGAATTGCGTTCTCTACAGCCACCAAAACGAACTTGAAAGTAGCTTTAAGAACTTAAATTTTGGGCTGATTAGCATTCTCTTCAGACACAAACGAGAGCTGATTAAGCTTCTGTGGACCCTTTTTAAGGGAATTCTGGTTGCTTGGGAGATAAATTTCAAACCCTTAAAATGAATAATAAATAGTTTTTTATATGAAGAGCAAATATGTAAAGTATTTAGAAAAACGAAAAATGGTTAGAATAATCAAACAAATAAAAACATATTTTTTAATCAACCCCTAATTGCATGGATGAATTCTTCATTTGACTTTTTCAGGTTATTTTATAGTTCTTTAGACTGTTTTTAATATATCATCGTTGAAAACAGTTTAACTTGTTTGATTAAAATAAGTTAAAAACATTATGAAGAGTACATTTTGAACAAATTAGGGGCTTGTATGCACGAAAAGTTCGATAAGCTATGTATATTTGAGTCGAAGTGCATATATTGTTTGCACATGTTTTTTTTTTATATATTTCCCGGGATCCCGGGAATTCCCGGGAAACAGGCCACCAGATTTCCCGATTCCCGGAAAAGGGAAAATGGCCGGGAAATGGACACCCTCATACAGTTGACAGTTGACACACTAGCAGCCAGTGTTATTAAAATGTGAAACTGTTCGATTATGTTGGGTTTGTGGATTAAACCTCCCTCCATCAGGTCAACAATTTTAAATAAAAATTTTCGAAAATTTCCTCACTTGTTGATAAAAATTCAGCCCTTATAATGAATTTAATAATATGAGGCTTGTCAGATTGCCCAAATTTAGCTCGAATCGTTCCACTTCATTTGCAAAAGCAAACAAAAATTTAAATTGGGTCATCAAATGATGTATTTTGCTTACAATTTATTTGAGCAAATTTGATTAAAATTTAAATTAACGATTTTTGGAAGCTTAAATATTATTGACATGACTGATAATAAAATTGACTGAGATGTTTCATTATAAAAAAGCATTTTTTCAAGTTTTTTTTCTTCATAATTTTAATTGAAAAATTTTTATATTGGCGGATAATTGGAAAAATAGCCCGAATTTGCAATACCCGTATACCCGCCAAAAATATCTGAAAAGCTTAGGTTAGAACAACTCCGGACTTTTCTGTTTTTGGAGCTTTAACATGAAAGTTCAATGTCTGTGATCAGATTTCAGATTCTGTATCTAGTTTATTATTCTTCAATTTCAGTTTTTCATCATCGATTCAAAATTCTGATTCGAATTTTGGTTTTGTATTTTAAACCTGAACTAGTTGCAGTTTCCATATACGAAACTCATCATTTAGGAATATGAAGGAAAACTTGATACTTAATATTATGAAAAAAAAAAGATTTGGATTTGAAATTTTTATTTTTAACGCTAATACAGAATCGGAACTAAGGAAAATTTCATAATGAAATTCATAAGTTGAATTTCGAATAAATATCTGAAGAAAGAATTCAGATTGACATATTCAGAATTAAAATAACAGATTTCCGCTTAAGGGTTGTGATACAAATTACACTTTTTGGGTAGTAAATGAAATGTAGGAATTTCTATTTGGAACTTAGATTAAAACATCGTTTTCAAATTCGAAATTAAAATTTGAACTTAGGTTCAAAAGGCAGGATTTAGACTAGGAATGAAAAATTAAAAACTCAGATTTAGATTCAGCTAGTTACGTTAAGTTATATCAAGAATAAAGCATCAATGTGAGAATTTTATTAAGAATCACATAGCAGGAGTTCGTAGTTTCATAATCTCAATTCAGGTTTCAAAATTAAAATTTTATATTCAATCAGAGTCAGTTTTGAACCACAAATTAATGAAAATCCCGAAAGTAAAATAAAGTTAAATTTCATTTAGAAGATTTAGATCGTTGAAAAATATAGATTTCAATTTAAAATAAAATATTCACAAGATTCTGATTATGAAATAAATTATTTATTATAAATTTTGTTGATGAAAGAACTTGTTTTTTATTTTTAAGTGAAAATTCAGCTGGCAAGGAGAAGAAAACAAATTTGAATTGAATAGCTAAATGGTTATGTTTGCGGTTATAAAAGATTTAGCTTATTATTTTCGAATTCAAGTAAATACAAGGGGTTTTCATAAAAATGAAACCTTCAAATTCCTGTTTTATTTTTGTAAACTTCATTTTAAAATTGGAAACTTCTAGGACTCATTTTTTAAAGTTAGGATTCAAAATAAATAACCAACTTTTAATGTGAAATAACTCAATCCTGAATAAAAATATAGACCCTTTTTATTTTTTTACTACAAGTTATGTATGCATTATTCATTCAAAAATGTTATAGATAAAATTTGGTCACCAAATTCCCCCCAATGAGTCGCTTCTTCCTACGGCCCTGATTGTACCTATTACTTTTTATGGCAATAGAAACAAAAAACCAAGAAAAGTTATGGGAGGGGAAAAAATTTATAATTTTTAATTTTTTATTGCAAAGCTCGCAGCATTCTTATATACGTATTTGTTGATATGTTGTCGTTTTTTCTCCAACTCAGCCTCTAGACAGGATATATACAGACCCCGTTCGATTTTGGCAACACGCCCGTACATTTTGTGTTGCCAAAATCGAATGTTGCCAAAATCGATCGGTTTTTTTCTCATCTTATTTTTCAGTTATTTTTACAAAATAACTATCATTATTATTAAAAACGTTATTTTTAGTCAATTTCCGACCATTTGTAATAATTTTTTTAATTTTTTCATCATATTTTTGATGCATTTTGCACTTTTCCTGTTTTGTTTAGAATGTTTGTTTTCTTTTGTCATATTTGATGTTTTTGTCATTCTTCATCATTTTTAGTTGTTATTTGTCATATTCAGTCTTTTGTTTGAATTTGTGTTTTAACTTTTTGAATTTTTCATCTTTTTGTCATTTTTGAGTACTTTATAAAATTTTGAAAAATCTTTGGTTTTTATTGTTGCATTTTATCACCATAAACATAAAAACGTATTTATGGTGTTTGTCTAAATTAAATTGGTCCTGTTATAACGAAAACTTAAACGTAATGTTGTTTCTAAAAACCGTTCGATTTTGGCACATGTGCCAAAATCGGATGTTGCCAAAATCGAATGTTGCCAAAAACGAACGGGGTCTGTATTTAATCTCTGCTGCGTAACTTAGGTCATCATTCTCCTCCAAAATCAATACAGAATGGCTGTTACTCTTAGACCTAAATGTCAATAATTTTTTTTAAATCGAAAAACACATGGATCAAAGATTTCTGACGCTTCCAAAATGATGATTTTTGAAAAATAGGACAGTTTCCAATTCTCTTATGTTTTCTAAGCTGTAGTTTTTGACAACTGTTTGTCAAGAAATTGTCATTGGTCTGGATTGTTAGGTCAACATGTTTTGAAACATTCTGCGCAAAAAGAAATTTTTAAATATTGTGTGCTTGCACTATTGTGTAGAATTAGAATTAGAAAATACTAAACTTAGATCTAAGCAGAATTAGAACACTGAATCAGAATTCAGAATCGAAAATTTAATTTTCGAAATTAAGACCTCTAAAATAAGAAATTCTTCTGTGTTCACAGTTGTTTAATTTAAGAATCAAATCTTGAATTAAGGATTAGGTACTAGAATCAGACTTAACATTGGGAACATGAGAATTAAATTTTTGAACCATTGTTCTTAAAGTGAATTAGATAATTGTTTGAGAAACCAGAACAAAAATTTAGAATTAAAAGACTAAGTTCAGCATCAGAATTCAACATTCAAATTCATAATTTATAACCAGAGTTCAGGATCAGGATTCAGAATTCAGGATAAGATTTAAGAACTGAATCAGTATTTGGAATAAATTGACATGCAGCATCAGCATTCGTGCAAAACTCAATTTTTCCGCATTTGTTATGATCATTTATCATCCAATAGCTCACAAGCTTAATAAATCTTCTTTTGCAATTTGTTGCATAAATATCTGTTTCGTTGTTTATTCCTGTGCACTTTAAATGTTTGATGACACAGAAGTTCACTAAACTGAATAATTTGCATTTGCATAATATTATTTGCGAAATAGGTAATACTCCACTAATTTTTTTTTCATCTCTTCAGTTTACACTCTTGTTCACATTTAAGTCGGATACACCTCATTTTCAATGAATCTTTTGTTTCGCATGTTGAAAACTAGCATAAAATTGGAAATCACTTGTCCTTCAAAATAATCCCGATTTGCAAGATTGGTACCATACCCCCAAGGATAACCACGTGTAGAATTCTCAATCACTTACATAGGAACGCATGGTTTCAACTAGTCACGTGACACTTTCCGTTTACGAATGGGAGTCGGTCGAATTCGAATTTCGCGCGGCTTATTTCGCAAGCGTTGATCGGCGGGTGAATTTAGACTGGAACCTAGGTTGACCGTGATACCATCTCTTATATAAGAAAAACATTCTGCTGGCGGCGAAAGAATAAATCGCAAACGAATCTCTGTGAGCGGTTCCTACCCTACGTACGAGAATCTTTTGTTTGCCCGCCTTGCCTGACGGGTTCGGACGCTAGATTTTTCGGGCTTTCCTGCAAAAACGACTCGGGAGAGGAAGTTTTCTGCTGTGACTAGAACAAGGGGTTGGTTTGTTTTCGTCTGCCTAGGGTAGCCATTATTGTTCACATTCACTGCTAACCTCTTAGTGATAAATAAAAAGCCAAGTTTGATTCTCGTGAATTATTTTTGAACCTGAATTGTAATTCAGAATCAAAGTACTAAATTCTTATTTCTGCATCAGCATTTTCAACACTTACATATTTTTAATCTGAGTTGAAAAACTCAATTCTAAACGCTCTGAGCCTTTTTTCTGGTATGTCAGAACCCATCTTATTTTTAAAATTAATTTGTAAAAATCGTTTTCAGCATCTTCGTAGAGATTCGAGAACTAAATTTTCAGTTATTTTATTGTTTTTATAATTATCATTTATTAATTTGGATTGAACTAAATAATTTATTTCTCCCAAGGATCACTGAAAATATGGGCTCTGTTATAATTAATATGAAATGTACCAAAAAAAAAGTGGTAAGAGCTTCCCACTCAACCTAACAGTAGCAATAGTGGTAAAATTTAAACAAACGTAGTCAAGATTGACGAAATTCGTATAGGTAATACACAAAAATATCACTTTTTTTTTAAATTTTACGTTAGCCTTAATACAACATTCTGACTCTTGATTAGCAAAAAAAGTAAAATCGGAAAATGCATAAAATTAGGATGCTAAAAAATTGATAATTATTTTTTTCTAATTCCACCAGTTCTAAATTTAGGTTTAAGAAGCCACAAGATTGAAGAGCTTGAAAAGCTCAATCATTTTTTCCATAATGCTTAATATTAATATCAGTAGTATTCAATAGCAAGATTTTGCATTCTGAAATCAAACTGAAAGATTTGGTAAAAGGATCTCAAGGATCGGACCGCATTTTATATTATTTAGGTGTAAAGCAAGGGAAGCAAAGCATTTTGAGTTTATCACGCTATTAATTGTTTTCATGTTTTTCAGAAAAAAGTGATTTTTTATTGACAAGAAATGATTATAGGCGCTGATGCATTATAATTGGGCGAGTTTTGAATTCGCCGGTAGGTACTAGTGGTGTGTTTATGATGACAAATGCGTGAAATTGTTGAACGAGTAAGTAGGGGAGAACGAGAATACTTTATTTCTAGGGATATTTCATTCCTTCGCTTCATCTCGAAACCAGAATGTTCTACAAATATCAATTGTTCTAGAAAAATGTGCCGAATAGAACAAAACAACAATGCTGTTATCTAAACAAATTTTTGGAAAATATTTCGAGTTATTGAACTCTGCTCGAAAAAATTAACAAAATGGGATTTGAAGATCTACTATTTGTACAATAACTAATGTTTATCCAGTAATTATCTGTTAAATAGGAATCAAAATACCGTAGAAGAGAATGGGGATACTTAATCCCCTTTTCTTATTTTCATCATATCTTTTTGGAAAAAACTTTTTTAACTCCGCGGTCTTTTGAATTTTCTAACAGCGTGTTCCAAAAGTTAGAACGATACATGAACCCGTAGACAATAGACTGAGTCGATTTGGGGTCATTTTTGAATTTCTCAAACCCTGGGGTCTAAAAAGCTTCGTCTTGGTCCAAAACTCATCCATGATTTTTTGTAGAATTTTTAAGCAACGTTTACATGAGTAAATTTGAACTTTTATGTTTTTATGGGAAAATTGAATATTTTATACTGAAAAATCAACATCATGTTTGTTTCTCCTGTGGAACCAGACCAGCTAATGGTTTTTGTGCCAATTTATAAAATTCCTAAAGGAAATTTTCTGCTGAACAACTTTGTCCAAGACCGTATCTTCGTATCTCATTAGACAGAAAAGTTATTAGGTGTTGAATGGGGATATGTCTTTTCGCATTGATAAACAATAAATTCAATTGACATAAATTCAATTTATTGACGGCAAACTGTCCTCGACAGGACTCAACTATAAAATGTTTATTTTAAATTTAGAATTTTGACAATGCATATGGATATCGAGTTTTACTACTTACAAATAGTTCCCCTCAGCTATTGCCTGTATCTAGCGAGTGCTACGTCGGATTACATAGGCCAATACCTGAACAAATTTCCTTTAATTAGTTTGAGAGAACACTTTACTAGGAAATAAATTTACTTGCGAAAAATCGGATCGCCTAATTTATGTCCGGAAGCTCTAACGCAAATGCGTTGCCTTTTTAAGTTGATGAATCGCAGATTTCTAAGGAAACCAACGCATGAATTCGATGCAATTCAATGATTACAAGAGAAACTTACTCGTAGAGAAGAATATCCAGGCTAGTCTGGTGATTATGATTTAACTCAACTTAAATGCGATTCAATTTAAAAGATTGAAAAACGCTCGAACACGTTACCACGAGTTTCCGAAACATTATAAATTTCCGTTATTTTTCCACCTGACGTTTACCGCTTTTTTCCTACACGCTCAAACTGGAAACCCAATCTGTGGGCTATAATTCCACGCAACAATCACATTTTGTTAATTTTTTCAACCCAAGTTTAATAACTCAAATTTTTTTTTAAATTTGTTGAGATAACAGGATTATTGTTTTGTTCCATTTGTCACATTTTCCTAAAACAATTGATATATTTGTAAAACATTCCGATTTCAAGATATAGCGGAGGAATCAAATATCCTCCTGAAAACTAGAAAATTGCACCTTAAAGTATGCCAGAGCTGCAAATGGTCAATGTCAGTCGAATGAGAATAACTAAAAATAACCAGCCTTGGCAATGACTTGAGGGTATGGTAAACAACCTTTTAGAATTCTTTTTGGATAATACTTACAAACTGTAAAATGAGAACTAATATGGAAAAAAAATAGTAAACGAACCTTTTATCTTCGGATTTTTCTAGATTTTTGCCTATGGTCAGATAACAGGACTTTGATATGACACCCTTAATTGAGGATCAAGTTTTCTCTAGTAAAGGATCAAGTCTCCTCTAACTTAAAAAAATATCACATTTTTTTTCGTCTCTCGAAAATGCTTCTAGTTCATCTACGGGTTTACCTATCGTTCAAACTTTTGGAGCATATAAACTTGAAATTACACGCTGTAATAAAATGCAAAAAACGGCAAGTTACTATTTTTCCAAAAAGATTTGATGAAAACAAAGAAAAGGGAGCAAGTATCCCCATTCTCCTCTAATAATCCAGGCTCTTAAACTCGCTTTTTTAGTACCTAAATATCTGACTTGATTCAAAGTGCTGTGAGCAGCACGTGTGTGCGATACAATTTAAACTTTTCCTAGATATCGAATGACTTAAAAAAGCAACAAAAGGGCAAATCTCGAGTTATTTCATAAAAAGGTTTCCCCCTAAAATGAACTTCCTGGGACGCAGACGTTTCCCGAATTCCGGTAGATTTGAAGAGAATTTTCAAGAATTGACTTGTTAATTAAAAAGAATAACTTGCTCCAATTCACGTGCTAAGCTTTTGCTTGATCGATTTTTACTAAGGTGATAACTTTATAACTTAACTCGAAAAAATATAATAACTTAGTCGAGAAAAAGAAAATTAACTTATTAACTAATTACTCATTTTTAAGCAAAAGTTACAAAAATGGTAAAATTGACAAATGAAATAACAATTAGTAACAAAAATTGCACAAGTTTGTTATTTTAGAAGTTAAATCATGGATCATCTTAAATCTGGACGCACTGTTTATTATACCATAACGCTCCTAGTAGTCAGATCTAGAATATTTTGACTGTACTTTGTTCGGAAATGTTTCCTCTATCAGAGCTAAAAGTTTCATTACGATTCGTTTTGTTTCAAAAAGTTACACGTGATGGAAGCCGCGAAACGAAAATTAATGTCGGACACCCATCAAAAACCCTATTAAAGTTTCTCGTTCAGGACGTTTAACTCTTGCAAAATAATTATTGGGGCTTATTCTGCGAGGCGAGTGACGTGAAGTGACTTGGTTTTTTAGAGTCACCGTATTCTAGCAGGCGAATGCCGTGACTCGAATGAACTTTAGGTGACTTGAATGAACTTTTTATAACTGTCACCGTATTCTCAGAGGCGAATGGCGTGACTCGAGTCGGTGCCAAGTGACTTTTGAAGTCGTAACCTATTACAAAGGTGACTCGGTAGGAAATAAGAGAGAAAGCAGCTGAATTCTATGAAAAAAGTAGACGTTTTTATTTTCATGAATTGGTTAATTTAAATGAGTGAAAAGGACAAAATTTGGTATCAAATCATTGAGTAAAATAAAATAAATTTTTGAATACTTTAATTAATGCTTTTAATTCTTTGGTAAATGTTTTCAAACAGCTAAATATTTACTCGATACTTTTCTTAAAAAATTCTCAACCTTTGTACAAAAAATTGGAAAACTCAAAGAAATCTAAATTTATGTAGGACCAAAGACCGAGGACTATGGTAGGTATACTGGAAAAAATACTTACAGTAATACTGTGTGTGGTAACGGTGCTATATGCTCGGAGCCTGGACTTAGAATGACGAGGTGGTATAGATCATGCACTTACCAGACTGTGTGAGGGTTGATCAGCGAGGGCGTACCTGTGAGCGTGGGAGTAGAGTATATTCAATTATGTTTATACTTACACAGAGTAACTCTACCACATCCCCCTTTCTCTAAAGAAAGAACAGAAGTTATTATTTACTGATAATTGACAGAATTATTTAGTTTTGTCTTTGACTCGATTTTAAATTATTTTGATTATGTTTGACGAATTATCATTTAAAATATTTCTGTTAAAGCAAACAATCTTAAGCTTAATATTTGTGATTTTGTTCAACGCGATGGAATCTAAGTATCACGATGACTTTCAATTTCTTGTATATTTTAGTAGCCGTGTTTATTATACTCACGTCATACATTTTATGATAAAACAATAAAATTATTATTTATATTATGTACCGCTTTTAACTGATTGCAGATTAAACCTGTTTCTAATAATGAATATGTAAAGATTTCGTTCTAGGTATGAGGATAGTTCATCAATACGTTATCTCCCTTTTTTTTGTACGTTAGAGATCGTCATTCCGTTTCATTAGACTGTTCGAATGTTTTTCTATTCAATCTGGATCATCAAACTCTGTACTTGAAGAGGATATTTCTATATTTCAAATAATAAAACTGTATGATGCGTAGAGAGAAACATTCTAAATACTGTTATACTAAGTTCTTGTGTTCAACCAATGTAAAGAACATTCTCATATTGTTAAGGATTAAACTATCTTGGCGTTCCACGTTTCCATTGGCTTGTGAACATTATTATAGAGTTTAGTCCAAATGGAAATTCTTTTACGAAACTTGCAAAACTTCGAGTTTAGCATTTAATAAATTCTCACACAGTTTTACATTCCCTTGTCTATCCCCAGTTTGCTAGATAAAGATCGATAATACCTTGGGTCAGGACGATCTGGAGTTTGAACAAGATGACGTCCTTCTCATTTTTTTCTCCAGATAATCCAGAGCTCTTGTCGATATTTGGTCACTAGCCCTGGTCTCTTAGGCATCATTTCATGCTCGACTATTCCAAGTTGCTTCTTTCGACTGAGCATACAGTTACGTAATGTTGTACAAATCACATGTAGAAATTAACGAATTAGGAAATTGTTTGCACGATTGCATCTCTAGCAGATTGAAAGTTCAGCTCTTATTTGAGTTTGTTTGTATTGCCTGCTTACCTTCAATAGTATTCAATAGTAAATGGAATTCATTTTATTTTATAAGTTTGGTTTTCGTTGTTTTGGTTTTGATCACCTTACGTTTCTATGGATTTTCTTTGATTGTTATTTTTCGGTGATTTATTTAATATGAAATTAAAACTTCTGTTTTTTTTTACGTTTCGGCCTACTGAGCTTCAGCTATCTTAAGAAAAACTGTATTTAAAAAAACTGAAAAGTAATAAATTTTACGATTTTTCAAAATTTCTAATGCACACTATCTCGAAACTCGCAACTTGTTTCGCCGCGTGTTTCCCTAACTTCTGTCTCTTAATATTTGACATCGACTCCAAGAAGATGCTCTAGTCAGCCGTCGTCCCGGTTTGCTTCAAATTGATTCGTTGTCGGTTTGAAGTTTGATTTTGGGAAGAGTCGTCGGTACCAAAGTTTTGATAGCCCTTTTTTTTTTAGCTTCTACACACTGGTTCTTTGTTCCAAGTCTCTTAAGCCATTGCGAACCAAACACAAGATATCTCATTTTTATTCACTCGCCGCAAGTGTGCTACACTTAGAAGCATAGTTCAAATGTTTTTATTTTATCATTAAACTTTCTTCGACAAAATTAAACACCACACCCCCCGCATCTCAAAGCAGCTAAATTTGTGAAATTTGGTTTCTATGATTTCTGAGATAAAAATAGAATGCCGAATTTCGGTCTTTCTCGGCTATGATTTTGAAACGCGGTCCGTAAAGTGTTAATTGTTATAGTTCATACTCAAAATGAATCTGCGTTTCTGATTCGAGATATCCTGTTGACGACTTGATTGTGAACGCAAGTAGGTAACTGATGTATTATTATTTAAAAACGGGCAGTTGAGCGACTTGTAGCAGGGTCGATTTTTCAAGAACGAATTAAATGCTTTAAGATGATATTTTTTTTTCCTTCAAACTTTCAAATAAATGCCTCTTATTTCTTATAATGTCTATCGGTTAAGAATCAACTTTTCGTTGCGTAGCTCTAATAACTTGATGTTACTGTTTATTTATGTGTTCATTAAATTAGAAATAGATCTTCTTTTCAGTTTACTTTTGAATAGTCACTAGCTTTTCTGTAAAGCAAAGTCATTAGAATCGTAATATTTAATTTATTAACTCCTGCAAGCCACGATTTTAGTTTGCTTAAGTTTGTTAAAAATTTGGAATTGAACTTATTATCCCGAGGAGACTAACACGTTATTTCTATGTGGTTCTAGGATGTCGACGAGATAACAGAAATCTTTTTTTTTTTTTCAAGGAAGCCGTTTCTATTATTTGAACTTTAGAATAAAATAAAAACGATGTTGTTGAATTCTGTTAAAATACACTCCATATTTTTTTTTTTTTTTTGAATTCAAGTACATTGTTCCGAACAATAACCTGGTTTTGCCGAAAAGAACCCAAATCGTAATTAAATCCGTTTTTTTTCAGTACATTGCACATCTTCCAAAATTAGAATTTTCTATGAATTGTATGGTGAAGATCCTGTTCCTCAATTAGGTTACTGTTTAATTATTTCCCATGTCTAACAATCAATCAATTTTCAATGCTTTCTTCATTCAGGGAATGTCAGTTCCCTGTTTATTTTGCTATCGATTCAGAACCTTTTTCTTTTTTTCATATACCTCCTTCAATTTCAGACATATTGACCCACCTCTGAAACATTTCGAATAGAAGCTTTTATTTTACATCTGTTGGATTTATTATTTGAATATTCTAGTCTTCAGTCGGATATTTGATTAGAACTAGATTCAATTAACATCTATACATACTTTTCTTTTAAAATACCTGTCACAGTGCTTGAAAGTCATACTGTCATTTGCTGTTATACTGAATTTTTTCTGATACATTAAAAATTTGAAATTTTATGAGTATAAACATTTCCAAAATTCATTTTTGACATGTTGCAAAAATCGTATTAGTTTCTTGAAAAGAACAAAAGCTTTTAACAGGGCTCTTAGTATTTCTATTTCTAGATTGACATTTGCAAATAACTTAAATAAAATATTAGCTGTAAATTCTTGACTACTTGGCAAAATACTGGTATCAGCAAGTTTTCTTTTTTTTTCCAAATCTAAGACTGAAGTCAAAGGAATTCATCGACGAAATCTTAGTTTTATTTAAACAAAAGGGTCTTCAAACCTTCTTTGCGTAATTTACTCCTTTTCTTTAACATTATGTCATACCTCACCTTTCCGCATTTAGTTAGAACATGTAGTTTTGCATGTTTCAGAAACTAAGTACTATTGTTGAAGGGTCAATTATTTTATTCACAACTATTTCTTTTTCCAAGTTATAAGTTTCTGCCTTTCATTCATGCTTTAGGACATTGTATCTGGTTTTTCAGAACAATTGTGATGATTTGGACTGAAATGCCCTTCAATTTTTTTTTTTTTTAGATAATAAACTTTTTTTTATAAGTATCAAAATTCCCGAGAAAGTACAACATTTATTAGTATTAACTATTAACCTTCAAACCAGTTTATGCACGTTTCCTTTTCTTTGTAATCCAGAAGCTGGCAGATGGACGACTCTTAATTATTACAATTTGTTAGAACTATAACTTGGAATTGGGCTTACCGCTAATTTTTCTATTGGGTCGCTTGGTATTTTCAATTTGAATATATTTTGTCATTCATTTTTTTTTTTAACTCCATTCAACTGTATCACTCATTCAATGAATTTCAAGATACAAAGCCAATGTCTTAAAAAAATGAAGTGAATTTAATCACATCTACACCGTAGATCGGAACGTTTCGGATGAAAGAAATTCTTTTTTTTTTCAAAACCTGAAACACCAACATCATAAGAGCTTTCGAATAGTTGAATGCAAACAGAAAACCGTAAGCATTCCAATCAGATCAAACCTTCCCAATAAGACGATTTAACGTCAGAAACAACCCAATCACCAAGGGCTTTTCTTCAAAGTCAATCTTCTACTGTATTAAAATAGGTTACCTATACAACAACTCATTTAAGAGATCTTCACATGCATAACAGCATCTTACTAGTGTATTGAAACACAGCTCAAACTTGAACTCTAGCCAGTAAATTTAACCACCAACACCTTTTAGTCATTTAAGACTCTCTCTTCTCCTGTATAGAGCAATCAAATCATACCGATCATACCAAGCTTACTGGCCATAGCTTGTCAGTGTATTGAAACACATCTCATCCAGTTTGGATGCTCGCTCGAAAGTTTCTCACCTTCACCGAGAGATTCCGCTGGATCTACGAAGCTGCATGAAAGCTATCACTCCGTCTCTCCAAAGCTTTCGATGTTGATGATCACCTGATCGTCGCTGTGTTGTACGTACAACACATGCATAAAGTGTCGAGATGATTTCGTTTTCATATGTATTGATCAGTTCTTCCTAAAAGTTTACTGCCAGCTAGTTGAAATAAGACAAATATAAGTGCGGCAGGCACGAAATATCTGGGCTATTATGAACTTTTTTTTTTTTATTATACCAAGAAACTATTATTGGACATAATCTGTTCAAGAGTGTGTCTTATTCAGAACTGTTGAAACAAAGTTTTCAGTGGTTTTGTGAAAGATTGTAGTACTAGATTGCTATCAAGATATCTTCACTCTTGAACAGAACAGAACCTTGCTTTAATTTTCTCTTATGTATGGCAACATACCTGTACTTGCAGATTGGTTGGTTTTGGTGTGGGTTTAAATTGAGCAGTTCAATTTTCAACATTAACTCGCACACCTATACATTTTCTCGCTTTCTTAGCAGACAATTTTTCACTCGATGCATCTTCCGAGAAACTCAAAATGGAGTATGTAAGCATCATAAGTGGATTCTCGAAGCACTTAACTTTTTTTTCTTTGAGTGAAACAAAAGTCCCGTTCATTAGATTGTACTTTTTATCATTTTTCTATGCATTGCTGGTACAATCTTCTTGAACAAATATGCAATTTCATTTTCATCCGAAAACCTCATATTCTTTTCACATCACGTATTTAGATTTTAGCACAATTTTTCTGACCCCTTTTTTTTGTGGTGTATTAGATGGATTTTTTTTCACTGAACACTTGCATTGTGTTTATTGTGTAACATGCAATTTTCCATCCTTTTGCTTATTTTAAAGATTCCCATAATTTCACTTTTAATTTCCTTGAAATTCACTACCCCACCAAGATTGCAATCAATATATAAATTTCCACACAAACTCTTAATGACATTTTTTTTTTTTGCGCAATTTCTTGGAAAACTCACTACGCCATCTAATAAATGATGATCCGATCTGGTTTTTGTTTCAATTTCTTTTTATCAACCTTTAAACAATGCATTACAAACATGCAACTAGAAATCGAAATTTCTCAATTTCACTTTTTACCGATTTTCGAGCGCACGCGATTTTTCAGTTCTACCCGATCGTCGCCATTTGTGGTAACGGTGCTATATGCTCGGAGCCTGGACTTAGAATGACGAGGTGGTATAGATCATGCACTTACCAGACTGTGTGAGGGTTGATCAGCGAGGGCGTACCTGTGAGCGTGGGAGTAGAGTATATTCAATTATGTTTATACTTACACAGAGTAACTCTACCACACTGTGCAAATATATTTAAATTAATTCAAAGATGTTTTCTTTTACCATTTTCGAAAATATTTTGAAAACTATTAGTTGTAAAATAATCGACGGTATTGTAATTTGATGTCACTACAAAAATGAAACCACAAAATTTAGTTTGTGGCCATATTGATTCAAACTTCATTCAAACTTTTTCAATTATTTTTAAAACCTTTTCAACTTAATTTCGATTCTAGGATTAACATTGCAACTGGAATACGCCTACAAAATGCATTTCAGATTTTCATGTTTTAATTTTTTTTGCAACACCGCTTTGTATCATAACTTTGATTTCAATGTATTTTTATTTAACTTTTCACTTTCTGTTTTTTAAATACTTCGTTTAGACTTTGACGATGGTTCATTAAATTTTAAACTGTATAACAATCAAATCACTAAATAAATAAGTGGAATAACGTCTAGAACAGTGGTTTTCAAACTTTTTCCACTCACCGCCCCCTTTTGCAAAATTTCCGAGCTCAACGCCCCCTGAGAAATTTTTATGAAAATCTTAAAAAAAATAATAATCTAAATCGTCAAAAAACCATTAGATTTTGGCTTAATGGCTTAACCCATTCAAATTTATATGGGCCCTTAGAGCCAAAGGTGTAGAAATGGTCGATTTTAATTTACTAATGTCAAACGATTCTTTATATTTCAAACTATATTTCGTGATTTTCAGAGTTCTGAAATGTTATTTATATACATACTATTTCGTTCGAAAGAAAAATGCTAATTTTCGAAATGGAAAATTGCCAAACATAACCACTTAAAGCGTGTTTTTCGAAATAAGGGGTGAAATAATGAATTGTATTCGATTCGAGATACTCGTTTCGAGTTTTACTCGAATCGAGTAAGAATCGGTATTACGTATCTCGTTCGAGTTATAAATTTTAGTGTACTACATTTCGAGTTAACCGGGTAGTAGATCATCTCGAAACGTTCCATTCGAATCGAGCTCGTTCAAGATCGGTAATGCCAAAATCGGTCGAATCGAACGAAAACTCGATTGTTTCGAGTACCATAATCCCGCCCAAGCTTGAATGCACCTACACTAAGGTTGTCAGATTTTTTTCGGACGTAGCCCAACCGGACAAATCCAAGCATTTGATCTTAAAATGTTTAACCCAAAATCTGGGCAACATCCGGGCAAATTTAGTCAATATCACGGAATAATTTAGTATAAAACAAGAATACACTTGAAATATTTTGTTCTTATCAAACCACATCGGAAAATTTTAAATCATACTTCAGGCTTCCAAAACACAAGTCATCATTATTTGGATAAAACATGCCATAAAAAACTTCTTATTGGATGTAAAAATTAAAAATCTTAATAATTCTATATGAGGTTTTATTTTTTAAATTTAACAAATGAAATGAACAATTCCTGGCAAAATCCAGGCAACCGGTCCGGACCGGACTTTTCTCAATTATTTTGTTAAATACCCAGTAAACACTTAATTCTATATATAGTTTTCCGGACAGTTACTTAAAATTTTATACATCAAATCACATATCTTAAATTTTGGTAATCCAAAATTCTATGTTCACCATTGATTTGGATTATTGAGTACCAATTAATTACTGTCAAGCCGATGAAATAACGTAAAAAATAGTATTATATCTTGATATCTGAATTTGAGTCCTGTTCAAAGTTATGCAGCATTCACGGACCTTAAAGTTTAAATAAGATTCTAATAATTGGGTTCCGAAAATGTTAGGGATTACCGAATAGATTAAAAGCGGCGATGGCGCAATTGATTTTTGAATGGATTAAAGTAAAGATGAACAAATAAGCACCTAAAATAAACGTTCGCTCACCTTAATAAATCTTTCATATTTTCTTTCCAAAACAATCTTTCACTAAATCTTAGATGACACCTTTTTACGCATATTTATTTAGAAGGTTTTTCTGCAAAGCAGATTTTTTGAGACAATACATTTTAAAGATTATCATGCTTTACCATCTAAAATTAATCATTTTAGATATAACTCAAAATACTCTTACAAAACGAGATACAAAATCTTTGATAATTTAAAGAAACTCTTAGATACATTTTTAAGAAAGAAAATGAGATACTGGATCAAAAATTTTCTTGCAGCTTTGTTTAGTTAAAGATATTTTAGACCTCAACCTGATGTTTGGTTTTGTGACTTAATCTCATGGTTTTGCATCGAACTTACTCGTTGATATTTAAAATCTCCGTTGTTTCGTGTTTTGTGAAAATGGGAGATATGATATCACCGCCCCCTTGAGCCCTTCCAACGCCCCCCAAATTCCAAAATTGAGCTCACCGCCCCCTTGGAAGCTCTCAACGCCCCCAAGGGGGCGGTAGGGACCACTTTGAAAACCACTGATCTAGAATATACCCTTGATGCTGTTGTTACATCGTTCTACCCAGCCGGAACATTTGCCGGAACGTATGATCTGGAGACGATAGCAGAAGTACAGGAAATGTTGAACAAAATCCTTGTTTTCCATCTCTGCTTAGTTTTGTGAATCATCACTGCGGAAATATGAGTTAAACATGCTAGAAATAAAAAAAAATCCTTATTTTCCATCATTTTTAACTTTTGGGAAAGCTTACCTTCACATGAAACTAAATTAAGCTGAAGGAAATCCATCGGGTGTACGAAATCCACCAGTGATTGTATATCTTTGCTTACACTTCCGCAGCAGGATCTTCTAGTTTTTTTCCATGGCTAAGATCTAAATTTTTTAAAATTTTGCTATTCAAATCCGAATTCGTCTGATTTTGATTTGATTTCGGCTGCTGTTATGGTTGTACAGTTTATGGTTCATGCTGATGTTGACAAAGAATGAATGCAATGATAAAAATCAATAAGATGTCATAGACAGGTGACGCATTTCTGCATGCACAAATTTAGCCGGAACGAAACAGAAAGCTACGCTGTTTATTTGTTGTTGAAAAGTGTTTATATAAACAGCAAACGCAAAATAAATTGACTTAGCTACCGAGTTAAAAGTTTGGGTGTATAAAATTTGAAATGAAGTGTATAAAATTGTTCTTAGATTCGATTCGATTTGCATCACCTGATCATGTAACAAAGTTGGGCAAAAGTTGCTTCGAATGAATTTCAATGAACTTTTGAAGTACAAGTCAACCTGTTTGTTTTAGGTGGGATATTCTATCGATTGCCTGTGTATTAGAAGGTTATTATTTAATAAGGGGCCGTTCAGATACCACGTGGACATAAAAATCCCCCTCCGTGGACAAGCATGGACATTTGGCAAACCCCTGCCCCCCTTCCTGGATGTCCACGTGAACCAATTTGAAATTGCTTTTTTTCTAAACCAAATAAATCACTACTTTTTGCCTTTTTGTTGTTGAAGTGGCTGATTTCGAGAAAAAACGAATAAGCATTTCCTGATTTAAAATAATGTTAAAAATCTTAAATTTTTAAATTATCATATCACTTCCCTTCAAGTGGCTATTAATTGTTCAAACCTAAATTGGAAAGCTTTGCAATTTTAAGATTTTGATTTAACATCTTAATATTTATTTACCTTTAAAAAATATTTTGTAAGGAAGTATGTCCACGTGGACATTAACCAAACCCCTACCCTCCTCTCCGTGGACAAGCGTGGACATTTCCATACACCACCCCCCTCCGCTAAGTTGTCCACGTGGTGGCATAGGGATGAATGACTTTTAGAAGTTAAAATCCATCCAAATAAATAATAAAAATGTCCACGTGGTATGTGAATGGCCCCTAAGTGAAAAATTGCTAAAAATATGCATTTTGACTTTTTTTGACTCGCGTTCTAGTACTAATATAAGACTTCGAAATTTTGCATAAGTATCAAGTTTTGTTGATATCCACTGAATACAAATCAATTTTTAATAAAACGTACGCAATCATTAAAACATTGTCCCTCTATTCGAACTGGTGTCCAATCTTATATTTTCCAAAACCGAAAGACACATGAGGAATTGAATTTTTGATTCAGAATACTAAAGAATATCAACTTTGAAACCTGAATCTGAAATATATGCAATTAGATCTGAAACCCTAATTTGATATGTGATATGAAATCTATAATTCTGAGTTATGATTCTACAAAAAAAATGTTTGCTTGAAATTTCAACTTTTGATCTGAGATATGTTTTTTAAAGGTTCTCACTTTGAATTTACATGAAGTCAAATCGAAAAAGTAAAAATGTATCTGATTATTGTTAATATAGAATGAAATTTTAGATTTAAATTTTCAATCTGTATTTGATCTTTTTATTTGAAATTCTCTATAGCTATTTAACTTTTCGATACGTACAAAAATGCAAATTCCAATTATCAACCAGAACTGTAACGAAAGACAATTTAAATTTTGCTTAGAAATTTACAACATGTTCGAAGAAGACTTTTTTGATTTATTCAAGTCCTACATTGGGTTTGGTTACATAAAACTTGAATGCCTTATTTTTAAATTCTTCATGAATGTGACGTCATCCAAGAAATTGAATATCACACTACCTTCTTTGAATGTTCCTTACATGTTTGACAGTTCGCATTGTGAACCCGATGAAACTGGTTCATTGCCTCTGGAACGTCAAAATGAACATCAAGCCACCGAGGCAATGAACTTGTCACCGTGAGTGAGTCGCCTCTCGGAATACCCCGACTAGAGTCATGTGACTACGACTAATGTGACTCCGAGTCACTTCATTCGCGTCGCAGAATAAGGCCCATTGAAATATAGGCTATGAAATGATGTTCCTAGTTTTATTTTTAGGACCCCACTACAAAAAAAAAAAAACAATAAATTGACTACCTTTGAAAAAAATTAAGCTATGATGCCTTTTAATCTTTAAAATGATTAACATGCCGTTTGCAGCGAGTTGCGATTTATATCCACCAGAAATCGACGTTTTATACATTTTTAAAACATTTGACATAAAAAAATTAATTTTCCCCTTTTTCCCAATTTTACCTGATCATGAGGTGATGAGAGTAAATAAGCTGGAAAAGCTTATTGAAGACTGTAAAGATTATGGTCTTAAACTGTTTTGTTATGACTCTCACGTCAATTTCAACTTTGAAAACAAAATTAGCTTTTTTATTTGAATCTATTAAAAATTTGAAAGCTTCTAAAGCTTTATATTTTCAATCAATAATTTACCAAACACAGTTAAATATGAATGAACACTCTTTTTAAAAACTGATTATATAACTCAACCTCCGGAATCAATAACTAATTTTTAATCTTATTAACTTTAGTTAAATTTGAATTTAAAACATGTTGGGAAACTGTTACATATTGCTTATTTACTAAAATTTTGTGTTTAATTTAAATTTCCGCCTGAAATTGTATTTTTATGGTGTATTTTAATTTTTATTCCAGTGTTATGAAAAAAAATGAATGAACAATTGAACGAATAAATTATTACGCATTAGCGATATCAAATCAAATTTCATGTTGGGCAAATAAACTTCGTACGCGAAAAGATTACTATCAATTTAACTTCGATTCAAATTAACTGTTGTTTATGAAAAAAGTGTCAAGTAAACCATAATGCCCCATTTTAATGAGACGTTAAAGTATGTTTAAAAAATAAAATATCTTCACAACATCTGAAAAAAAAAATCATTAAATAACCTTACCTAAGAAATCGTCTGTATAGTTTTTGTCAAAAACTCATGAATGTATACTACTTGAAAGCTAACTTATACACAACTTCTGCATAAAAAAACATCGTTCAAATATATCATCTGACGCACAGTGGGACAGAACACGCTTTGTGTTGGACAAAACTTCGTAATTTCCTTAAATCAGCTCATAGAGGTTAGATGTATTCGGATGAAATGTTCACGATATTAACAACTATCTTGTAGACTTGTTGATGATATTCCAGCTCAATATGAAAAGTGCAAAATTGAAAATATTCGTCTGCAAAATGATGACCTTATCTCGATTCCGATATCTTCAAAGTGGAAAAAATATGTTTAAAAATTTTCACTGAAGATTAGGCATGGATAGGGCCAGCAAACGGTTCGCGAAAAAAAATCATCGGGTAATTTCAAACAATTTTTTTTAGTTTTTTGTTAAAAAACATGTTTCTTCATTCAATTTTACGTCTTTTATGCAAAAACATGAAATTCCATATTTTTTAGAATAAATGTTAAATATCTCTTCTAAGTTCAACGAAAACCAAAAGTTGATATGATTTAACGTTTTTCAGGCATTATTTGAAAGTTCGGTATAGATCTTGGATTTGATGAAAATATGGTAAATAAATAAAAACTAATTGTAATAACCATTAATGCTTTTGGCACCGCTATGAACAAAAAAGTGCTGAAAGTTAAATGTTAGGCCTTTTTTTATACCTTCTTTAATATAATTGGTGTTAAAATTAAAAAAATCATTGAATTTTTTTTTTATTAAACTGTAGTGAAATAAGGCCGGAACAAATTTCAAATCCTTCTTTTGTCACTCGGAGTTGGAACATCGCGAGGGGGGGGCAATAAAAAATAATGCGAAAAACAAATAAATTGGAATAAATTGCATGGAATCTTGTATGCAACAAAATTTCGAAATTTACTAAAAGTACTTTGAACTTTTTTTGAAAATTTCGAGGGGGGGGGGGGGGTGACAAAAGAAGAAATTGATATTTGTTCCAGCCTAATGTTTCAATTAAAATATATTTATTTCTTTAAAATCTTGCAATCAAAGAACAATTAAACAATTGGTGCAAATGCATAAAAGTTAAAACCAAAAATGTGGATTTTGCAGTTTCGCTAGAACAAATGGTGCCAAATTTCCATACAAGCTTGAGCTTCGTTGAACGACGCTAGAGCTGAAATTTGGCATGGGGTCTTCTGGCAGGCCAACGAACGTTTCTAGTCTCAGGATTTTGGTGCCAGAGCATTATCTTATTGTTGGAACCACCTTATGTATATGATTGGTTTTTAAAATTCGAGAAGTTCAATCTCTGTGATTCGATTCAACAAACCACCATTTTATTGTTTTAATATGATATTTGGAATCCAAAACGAGTTTGGGGTTCAAATCTGAAAATGACATTCCGAAGTTGAGTTTAATTACTTTAAGTTTTGTTGAGAAAAAAATTGCATTAAAATGCGTAGAATTAAAGCTCTCCATAAAAAAAAAGAAACTTTCAAACAAGCTAGATAAACTTATAAGTTTTTCATTCAATGAGTTTTGAACATTTTCTGGGCCCTAGGAATAGAAATTCAGCTGTTATAATAAAAGAAAGAAACATTTAGATTGCCTCACAAAATTAAATAGCTGCAACTTTGTCAAATTGTACGTTTTCATCTTAAAATTTGATAAGATAAGATAATATTCAAACCGCTTCAACTTTTGATCGCGTTGATCGATTTTAATCAAATTTAGCTACCTACTAGAATGCACTTTTTATATAATCTCATCAAATTTTGAGATGAAAACGCAAAATTTGACAAAGTTACAGCTAATTTTGAGAGGCTCTCAATGTTTGCTACTTTTACATAAATATCAGTTATTCCTCTTCATAGCAATATTTATGTCCAAAACCCATTGAGTGAAGAGCTTATAAGCTTTCTGGCTTGTGTGAATGTTTCATGAAAAAATATCAACTGAGAGAGAAATTGCATTCTGTCAAAGTTGGAAGTTTGGGCTCTGCTTAGCGTGATTTCATTATTTTTAAACGTAATTGTAGCTAAGTAGGTATTTGGTAACCCTATCCTTCTTCTTTGCACAAACAAAACCGGAGATGCGGCTAGTGATTTAAAAGAAGTTTTCACACCCGAAAGAAAAAAAGAATCATTCATTCATCTTCTGCACACCGGTTGTTCAGTTGGATTGGTCTAGTTCTGCTGTAGCAAGTTGTTGTCTGTTTTGAGGCACATTTACGTGCTTACTAGTTGAGAATGGTTGTCCCCCTGGGAAGCTGCTTCGTGGGCGGCTCTTCAGACGCGATATGCCCACTTCAAGTTTGCATTTTTTTTCTTCTCTCTTTACTATTAATTTACAATACTCTAGCACAGTAGAATAAACTGACTCACGGGAGGTGCTTTTTTTACACTGCTGAAGATTTGGATTCCGGCCTATTGGAGATTTAATTCTTTATTCTGGTGGCGGGTCAATCGCCGGAAAGGTCAAGAAATGGTCTTGAAAATTGTTTCCAGCCAGCTGTGACGGGTTTTTGTCATCAACAGTTAATAGCTGGGATTTCCCGGTTCCACTGACTGTATGCCACTAATTTACGCTGAGTATAATTTTAATTATTTTAATAAGTGTTCACTTGCAGAGGGCTTCCTGCTAGGTGGATAGGCTGGACAATTTCTAACCATTTGCCCTTGTAACGAATATCCAATTTATTACACCTGGGTAGTTGAATTTCTTTATTCGGAAAGGCTGTTAGTTTTGTGTTCTTTTGCCATTTTCAATATTTTTTTTCTTGGCGCAAATTATTTTCTGTCTTTTTTTTTCATTCATTACAAACCTTGTACCGTTTGATATAGCAGTTATTTTCAAGTAACTTCAATGGTGGCGTTGCAAGTTTTTGCAAGGACTTATTTTACTTCCAAATCAGTAATTACATTTTCCATTATATCAGCCGCAATTTTCTAATTACTGAAGAATGTTCACAAACCCCCCCTGAACATAATTTCTGTGTTTAGAGAATTTCGTTTAAATATAGATATTAATTTTTAGAAAACATGATCACGTTTTTTACGTTTTTTTTACATTTCATATAGTATTTTTAAAATTAAATTTCAAATTGACTTCAAGCATGATAAAGTTATTAAAGTATTCTGAAGTTACTCGCACTTTGGTCAAACATTAATCTGTAAAACAATCTTTCTTCCAATACTACTAGCTTAAAAAATGTCATTGATTTCAACTTATTTCGGAGATTTTTTACGTTCAGTATCTTCTAATCGTTTCTCAATAATTCATCGCTTTGAGGAGCGATCATCAACGGAAGCTGACAAATCGCAATCACCCGAACGAAAGCGCGTTGTGAATCATAAATTTCCTGTCCCTTCACTCCGGTCGAACGTCATCCGACCATAATGGGATGGTTTGATGCTATCAGAGCTATAGTGCAAAGCTTCTGGATCTTTGAGCCACGGTACACTGATTTGTTGTAGATGCATGCGTTTTTTCCGCTATCGATGCTCCGCATCTTTTGTTTTTCCGAATCTTGGTATCAGTGTTGTTCAGCTGATGATTCTCTCAGTAGAATAGAATAAGAAAATGTTGATTCAGTTTATTTTCGATTGCCCATATAAAAAATTGATTGGAATATCAGAGTTCAGAATAGTGTTTAGTCGCATGTGATTCATTTACCTTATCTTCCACTTCTCTATTCACACCTCCATCAATCAAAATGATTCTTAAAAGCTTTCTTTCAAAAATTCCAAAAGTGACCTTCCATAAGTATGTAAGTCGTCCCTGGTGCTGTACGTAGCCCTGATTTTTTGTGAGGTTTCTGGGTTGGGGTTTTAACCCCCATGAAATTTTTCTCGCCTCCGGTGGAAATAAGTTTTTATTCACCCTAGGCTTGAGACATTTTATTTTACGACAATACTTACATATATGCCGATGACGAATTAAAACTAATTTTTAATTGTAAATTTCGATTTGCAATTCAATCAACCTTTTGTATTGAAACTCTCAACTTGACATACAAAAACCCTACCTCGCCTTTATTTAGAATGGGTTTGTATTTAAAAATGGAATCATCAACAAGTTGGAAGCCATATATCATGACTAGAGTGTCCATTTCCCGGCCATTTTCCTGTTCCCGGGAATTGGGAAATTTGGTGGCCTGTTTCCCGGGAATTCCCGGGATCCCGGAAAATATTCCAAAACATGTAAAATATATGCACTTCCATACAAATATTCATAAATTATCGAACCTTTCGTGCATACAAGCCCATAATGCTCTCAAAATGTACTCTTCATAATGTTTTTTAACTTATTTTTAATCAAACATATCAAACTGTTTTCAACAATGATAAATTTAAACAGTCAAACGAACTATAAAATAACCTGAATATGTCAAATGAGACTTCATTCATGCAATAGACTGAGTCGATTTGGGGTCATTTTGGAATTTCTCAAACTCTGGGGTCTTAAAAGCTTCGTCTTGGTCCAAAACTCATCCATGATTTTTTGCAAAAATTTTAAGTAACGTTTACATGAGTAAATTTGAACTTTTAAGTTTGTATGGAAAATTGAATATTTTGTACTGAGAAATCAACATCATTTTTGTTTCGTCTGTGGAACCGAGCCAGTTTATGGTTTTTGTGCCAGTGATGTCAATTGAATTTATTGTTAATCAATGCGAAAAAACATACTCATGTAAAACAGCTAACAACTTTTTTGCCTGATAAGATACGAAGTTGCAGTCTTCGACAAAGTTGTTCAGTGGAAAATTTCATTTAAGAATTTTATAAATTGGCACAAAAACCATAAACTGGCTCGGTTCCACATTATTTTTATTTTTTTTTTAATAAAAAAAAATAATGTGGAACCGAGCCAGTTTATGGTTTTTGTGCCAATTTATAAAATTCTTAAATTAATAAAAAAAAGTAATGTGGAACCGAGCATACAGGAGTATGTCTTTTCGCATTGATTAACAATAAATTCAATTGACACTCTGCAGGGATGACAATTGAATTTATTGTTTATCAGTGCGAAAAGACATACCCCTTTTAAACAGCTAATAGCATAGCATAGCATAGGGTGACTACACACATCTTGCATTGGCTGATACACGAGGTACAACTAATAATCAAACCCAACACAAGTACCTGGACTCAATACTTATTTCATGTGTTGTTATTGAGAATCAGTGTATAAATATCTACCACAATGCTCACCGTGGCAAATCAATGTAATCATATAGGGATAGTCTGAACAGCTAAATGAACTTTTCAGGTGCAGAGAACTCATACGACCCTACATGTAAAGATGCTGTTTCAGACAGGAAAGGGAAGGGTTAATCGTTTTTATGGGAAATCCTACTTGACAGATAGGATTGATGAATAAAGAAATATAATGTTCACAAATAAACAAGTTAAATAAATGGAAAGAGCACACCAATGTTTTGTGATGCTGACAACCATGGGGGATAAAAGAACCTATTGCCACTTCAGATCTTGAAACAACGAGGCAAAACTCCTTTGAAATTTCTGTACAGCGATCCGAGCTGCTTTCAAGATTTTCCGGAAAGTAGATTGAGGTTTTCTCGATGTCAGTCCTTGTGTTATATATTCGAGGTCCAGTCTTAAAGTAACTTTTGAAATCCATTTTGAAATCGGATAGATTAAATTTTCAAGCACAAAAAAAACACGTCACTTTCGAGCACAGCCTACCTAGCCTCTCCAGAAAACAAATTCAGGGCCCAACTGTCTTGTAAATCCACATATTAATTTTTCTTGCCCAGCAAGAGCTAACTTCAGGAACACAAACAGGCTTAAAAACATTCGCTCAAAGCAAATTTTAGGCAGCATCAAAATCAAAAACACAAGCTTTCAGGATCAACTTTCGATTTTCAATCATTGGCCTTATATTCGTCTACGCGTTAAATGCATTTTTAAATAGTTTTTCACAAAATTCCTATTTAATTAAAGAAATAATTGATAATTTTCACTGGAACGAAAAAAAAAACACGTGCGATTCCATCGGGTCGCCGCTTACTCCTCTCACTTTTTTTCCTGTTAAGATACGAAGTTACGGTCTTCCACAAAGTTGTTTAGAGGAAAATTTCCTTTAGGAAATTTATAAATTGGCACAAAAATCCTCGGCTGGCTCGGTTCCACAGACGAAACAAAAATGATACTGATATCTCAGTACAAAATATTCAATATTCCATACAAACTTAAAAGTTCATATTTACTCATGTAAACGTAACTTAAAATTTTTGCAAAAAATCATGGATGAGTTTTGGACCAAGACGAAGCTTTTAAGACCTCAGGGTTTGAGATATTCCAAAATGACCCCAAATCGACGCAGTCTATTCATGGAATGGGGTTAATTAAAAAAAATGTCATAGTAAAAATCTATCGACTGGATGGGTTCCATCCCCAAGCCGGGCAAGTTTATTTTTTCAATAAGTAATTTTGTAATTGAGTGACCATTCTGATGCGATATATGTAGGAAATGTAGGGAAGAAGCAATTGAGCATTTTGTCGAGTTTGGAATCCGACGCGTGGCATCATGGCGGCACCGGTACAGAACACAGTAAACAATCAAGAGAAGGTGATATGAACCGAAACCAAGGGTTCAGTTGAGATAGAGAGATTTTTTGCTCATTTTGCGATTTTTTGGAAGCTGAATTAAGAGGCCGCTGGAAGCTGAATGAAGATCATTAAGACTTGTTTTGGAACTTGAAAGCAGTGATTGAAATCCTCACCAATTTTCTCATCAGAGGCATTCAAAATACACACTTTGAGGCCTCGCATAGCTATACAGGAGACGATACATATACATTCATTCAAACCTCCCCCCATGAGGAGGATCTGCTCTGAGAGACACTATCCGTTTGCTGCCCCGAACGAACTCTCTCAACGTTCGGTTGCTACATGATGCATGAAGAAGACGAGGCACACATACTCATTTACGTTGTTGAATTTGAATAACTCGAGCCGACCGCAAAGGTTGAGGCAACAACAAAAACAACCGAACTTATTGCGTTGCACGGCCCGCAACGTATGGTGAAAGAGGGGGGAAGAAAAAGAAATGAAAAAACTAGCTGCCTGCGTGCGGTTGCTGTGCAATAATAGCAATAGCAGAAAAACCTCACGCATTCGATCCAGGCACAAACGAGGAGACTCGGGTTTGCTCTGCCTTTTGAATTCGGTTCCCTTAAGGTTGTGACAGGAGATGAGTGAGAGCCATTCGTTTGGTTTTTTGGATTCGCTGCCTCGAATGTATATTGCTTCATGAAGGCGGCCATGTTGAGAGCGTATACATCATCGGTTTTGTCGTTTTCGCTGCCTCAAAGCAACCTTTGCTTCCGAGTAAAGCGTTGAGCGAGAGATGGTTGATCAACTCATGCTCAGCAAAATTCAATCACTGCTTGAAAGTATCAATAAGAACTTAAATTTTAAGCTGAATAGAACGTACTTCATATCAATGATGGGGCTGAAGCGTTTTTGTACCTGTTTTATGGGACTTTTGGTTGCTTGGGAAGTGCATAAATGTTACTTTCGAGAAAACACAATCAACCTACCTGCTGCGCGATTTTTCTTATATTTTTCGAAGTGTTGTGTGTTTTTGTTCAATGACAACGGTGTGGAAATTCATATAATCTGCTTAAACTTATCTGTTTATTTGAATAAAAAAAATTGCACCAAATGACTGCAAAATGTCTACTGCCACAGGAATCGGAATATTCTCAATGAGTTTTGTATGACAACATTTTCAAAAAGAACAATAAGAATGGTTTCGGAGGCTATCAGGCTTTTTCAGAGAAATAATTTCATACGTGTCGGGAATTCCCGGAAACAAAACTATGATTCCCGGGAATTCCCGAATTTTTCAAATTCAAACATTTATGCACTTCCCAAGCAACCAAAAGTCTCATAAAACAGTGTTCTTCAAGAAACCATTTTCAGTTTCAATTATATTTTGTGTTTCTTGTTCTTCTAAATGCTCAACATCACATTCAAAAACGTTTTGATTAATTATTGATTACACAAGGCCACAAAACTAACATACTTCGAGGGGAAAAGAAATTAAAAGCTAATTTTGACAAATTTGGGTGCCCTGGATCGAAAAACGCAATTTCCATATCAGCTTTTGTTTTTTGAATAACTTCTGCAAATAATTTAAAAATCTTTCAAGAATTTTCTGCATTTATTTGACAAAATTTTAAACAAAAAACAACATCTAATAATAATGGTTTAAATCAGGGGTGAGCAACCTTTTGAACCAACGGGCCAATTTAATTTTGAAATTTTGTCAGCGGGCCGCACCTAAAACATTTTTTTTTATAAATTAGCAGAGCTTCACGTCATATTTAAGAAATACAAATTTTAGGCTCAATGAAATCTGAAATAGGAAAGATAAAACAAATTCACGTGTTCAAAAACAGAAATTCAACTCGACTTTTTAAATACCCCATATTTAAAAGGTACATCACTGAATCTTTGCCATTTTAAAATTCTCTCAAGGTTTTAATAATACTTCTCGGCGAACATTCGTTGTTACAACATTCGTTCATACAAATTTAGTGGAGCTTACCACAGTGATAACTAATCGTATGAAAAATATATATTCAAAGAAATCACCGTCTTCTTAGCGTTGTAAGTTGAATCGCTAATTGATTTTCTGTGATTTTTTTCCACAATTAAAACTTGCCCTCAAAGCCTAGATATTTTCTCTTCAACCGATAAATAACCCCATTTTTAAATTGAAGTTCTGTATCGGATCATGGCATTGATATGTTGAAAAAAATTGTAGAAATCACAGAAAAATTTTCAATTTCAATTTTGTTTGTGTTCGTTTTATTTTTAAGCAACTATCTTCAAAACTAAGTTCTTGATTCTGGAATTTATATCCAGGTTTTTTATAATTTTTAATCTTACTAAGATATTATTGGGAGAGAATTTCTAAAGCTATATTATTAGGTACTTTGATAATATAGAATAAGTTCTTTATAAGTGAAATAACTGAATTTATCGATGTTTGTTATAAATTTTCTTTCAAATTACTGAAAAAAAGTATCACAGATAAACTCAAAGACCTTTTGGATCGAATCACATAATTTTATTTATCTTTTGTTTTCATCAAAAACTAATAAATTTTGTTGATAACTTTGATGCCGGCAGATTCATGTTGATAAAAAATCTAAAATCATTCACCCAGGCTTTATTAAATTACTTTCGTAATTTTCGTCAATATTCAGAAATGAAAAATATTTCACAAGGTTTTGGTTAAATTTTTTTTATGTCAGTATTTGAATGTTAAAAAAACAAGTCTTTTAGCCGAATTGGATAAAATAATTTTTAAAAAATTCTCTGAGCACATTTTTTATAATACTACTTTATTTAAGCTTGGAACGAAAATAATGACTTCTGTAACGGACTTTGCAATTTCTTTGATCATGTGTAGCTTCCGATTTGTGTCTGTTCTTCCGATTAACTTTGATGGATTTTGCTTTTCAAAGTGGTAAATAATTAGGAAAAATGTATGCTGAATAAAAAAAAAACTTCAATATAACTTTCTGCCAATCAACAATATTGCATTGCAAAACATAATAAATGCTTGAAATGACAGAAAAAAAGTTAACACTCTGTCTGATTGTGAGGCAAATGCAGATACATAAGTGCATATTTGATCAAGTCATATAAATTTTCCCAACAATCCATTGTAGAAAAAAGTTGAGGCTGAAAAATTAGAAAAAAGCTTCGCGGGCCGCACAAAAGTTTATTTACTTTTCCCCATTTTTGAAGTTTTAAACCAAATTGAATTTTGGATATTTTTAAAGCAAAAATCTAATCGTTTTTCAGGTTTGAACTAATTTTGTTAAATGAATTCAATTTCTTTAAAACTTTTTTCAGTAATTTCAGTCAGAGTTTTTTCTGTTACCGTAGATTTGTTATTTCATCAGTTATTAATGATTGATTTAGCTTAGCTTAGCTATAACGCAAGGTAATTGGCAAAATTTGACGAAAGATTCGAGTTCAGGACAGGCTTTAATCTACCAAATCAATCATTCAACCATAGACACCAAAATGCTGATCCTTTAAATAATTTTTTTTTTTATTTTTTTAAATGGTATAACGAATTTATTAAAAAAATACCTTCTAAAATATTAAAAAACTAATCTTTTCAATCTTCGTGTTTTTTTTAATTTTCAAATAAATTACCAAATTTTAAATTTAAATTTCATGAAATATTTTTCATAAGTTTTTCAAATCTGAATTTTTGTGTTCTAAAAACATAATCTCTGCTTTTGAAACTAAATTTTTTATAAGAAAAACATAGTTTCCACCTTCTGTCCTTTTCAGGACCCAATATTCGAATTGATAGCGACAAATTATTCCGATCTTGAAATTTTGAAAGTTAAATCCTTCGATTGAAATATTATAACAGTTTCTCTAATTTTCATTATATTATATCATGTTGTGTGATGACTATTGCGGGTACAAAAAAAGACAACTTGTCTCGTGATCGTCTGACTGTAAAAGAGACCGTTTATTGTAACATAACTCTTCATTACACTTTTTCCCGCGCATACATGGAACAATTACACATTCAAAACATGAAACTGGCAACATTCAGCTAATGACTTAAACATAACTCCTTCGCAAGCTTGAATACAATATTGTTTTACATTAGCTTCTAGAGTGATCAATATTGTTGAGATTCAACATATCATGTTTTTCAACTGATGATGATTTTTAATTTATCTTATCTGTAGTTGATTTGATTCGAATTAGCAACTTCAAATTTGAATTTTAATGAGCAATGTTATCTAAATTTGTATTATCTTTGTGCTTTCAATATTTACAACAAAACTTAGAATTATTTTTTTTTTTATTTTTTTTTATCAGTTTCTTATTGATCATTTCCCAATTTGTAAATTGTCAGAGTAATTGAACTCGTTATGTTATAAATATATAAAGCTATTATTTTGACTTTCAGAACTTTTTTAGCCATTTATTTTGATCACTGGACGAATTTGAGTAAAGTAAAGGGTTTTATTTTTGACTTTGATCACTTACAGTCTTGAAATAAAATTAGATATTTCGCGTGTGAGCTTTCATTACGTCGTTTGAAACAAAATGTAAACAAAGAGTTTTATTATAATAAAATGCAAAAATTGACATAAAATAGTCGCAACTTCTTTCCATTTAAATTATTTGTAGCCTGGACAACATATTCTATATGTCAGATACAAATTTTAAAGATGTTTTGATAACTTTTGCAGCAGTTTTCCGTGAATTTTTGAGATGTTTTATACGACGTGATGTAAGTTCACGCGAGATTTCTTCTTTTTATCAAATAAAATTCAATTATCAACTATTGAATAAATTTTCCTAGATTCAAAATGTTCTTTTTCCTGATCGAGAATTCACATTTCTAATCGTAATATTTTTTTCCACAATTCAAGATACTACAATGGTCTAGCCTGCATAGATTTTATTTATTTTCAAGAAAATTTCTAGTTCAGAATAAGGTACATAATTTTGAATGATTCATCAATGACTTACCGGAAATAGCATTGATTTGAAACATTTATTCTGATCATTTGTTTTGAAAATGTTGATTCATTTTACTAGTAAAATTTATTATTTTTTGGGTTTGTGTTCTTATTATAAGTAAGAAAATGGTTTAGAAATCAATTTCTTTATTTATTGTGTATTTTTCGTATTGTTATTATATTTGGCTAAATTTAAATTTCGAAAACCCCTCCCATGGACGGGACCTTCGCACGAGCCTGGTCGGGAAGTTTTTTTTTTTTAAATAAGAACAAACTGTAATAAAAAGCAGTATTAAAAGATAAAGGGTATCCACGATGAAATTGCCACAAACCAAAATTGATTTGCAAAATTCGAGTTTTCATCCGATTGCCATCAAATTTTCAGGGTTTGAAGAATAATTATTAAACTTCATTTTTCCATTTTACTCGTATTTTATTTACAGTCCATACGCAAATGCCCGCACCTTGGCCTTAACCCCGGCCATAAGATTCTGCACAACTTGAGAATCAACCGTTTTTTGCATGTAAACCCATACTTTCTTCAGTTCCTCGACTGTCTTCACTATCTTAGGTTGTTTAAGAAGGTGCTGCATCATAATTGCCCAGTACTTCTCGATGGGCGGAGCTCCGGAGTGTTGGGAGGGATGAAAATTGACCTTATTGTCCGCATACTACTTCAGCACGTTCTTGGAGTAATGGCATGAGGCTAAATCCGGCCAGAAGATTGTTGGGACGTTGTGGGTCTTCAGGAGAGGAAGCCGCCTCTTCTGGAGGCACTTTTTCATGTACATCAGCCCGTTCATCGTGTCCTGGGTCACGCAAGGTGCCTTCCGCTTCCCGCACGTGCAGATGGCTTGCCAAACCAGGAATTCATTCGCATATTTAGACAATTTCTGAGTGCGGACATGCTCCGGAAAGCTGAACTTTTCCTTAGCCGTAAAAAACAGTTTGCCGGGGATCTGTTTGAAGTCGGCCTTTACATATGTTCCGCCGTCCATGATGCAGCATTGAACTTTCGTCAGCATGTTGAGGTACAACTTCCTGGCACGGGTTTTGGCGGATTTGTTCTGCTTCTGGACAAAACTTCGGCTTAGGTGCAGCTTCCTAGTTACATCTTGAACGGAGGCGCTCAGGTTTCGGTTGAAGGCCACAACTTCGCGGTTGTGATTTTTGGTGTTGTACGGAATACTTTTTCCTTCACTTCTGGATTTCCAATCTGTGCTCAATCGACCCTCGAACCGCTTAATCACTCGCGACACCGTGGAATTCGCGATTCCCAACGTTTAAGCAATGGAACGATGCGAGAGATCCTTGTTCTCGTGATAAATGCGCAAGATTTTATCACGCATGAGCTGTTCTTTCGACTCCATTTCTGCGAGTTTTGATCACAGGACTTTAAAGTTCATAGTGCAGTATGTAAACAATGCACTATGAACTAAATCAACCCAAATTTTTATTAAATTCTACCCAACGGTTAAAAAGTTAGAGCAATTTCTTAGTGTAGCAATTTCATCGTTGACATTTATTGTGACCCATCAAATGGATGGTAACAGGTTACAAAAACAATTAATTTTATACACATCGTTTGAGAAACAAGAGAGTGTAGCGATTTTAAGCGAAGAGTGTCAACTTAACACTCAATGTCTGATTAGGGTTTTTTTGTCTGGGCTATCAAGAAGCGTCCATAAAATTAAAAATGTAATGAAACAAAATGAAAGATTTTTTGAAATCATTGAGGATCTCAGAAGATTTTTTTTTTATTTGGATGCGCTTGAATAAAAATACAAGCTGCCAAACTTCCAATAGTTTCCTATTGGCACTCAAGAGCGAATTAGGGTTAAGAACCAGCGCCCTTCCCCGGTACTATGTGGGAAATAGCATGATTGTTTAAATAGTAGCTATACAGTGAGACATTGTCATAGGCTGTACAAAGAATCACTAGGTATGCGTCGTCGCTGCTTCATTTTTACACCGTCTCGTCGTCGGGTCCGTAGCACGTTATGAATTTAGTGACTTGACAATGACCAAGGTCAATGGAAAAATGACCGGCTTAGTATTTCCGAAAAAGGTCATTCAACCTCGTCGTGGTGGCTGCGGTGAGCTCAGACCGCGATTTTGGAGCTTTGAGTAGATCGATTCATCTGTTTTTATTCTTACGGGGAGAATGGGGAGGAACTGTGATATTTGTTGTAAGCAAACAAGAAAGTTTTATTACATAACAGCAAATTCATTTGCATCTTTTATTGTTTAATATGTTACAGCTGGTTGGGCTGCGTACGATTTCCTGTATACAAGGTTGTCCGCTTTAAATAAATTAAAATTTTCTATACCTTAGTTATGCCGTAGATTTATAAAAGTACATGCTTGTTGTATCATAAATATTAGCTAAATATGGGGTTCTCTGTCACACAGTAACGTGTTTTTTTGTTCATCAGGTAATTTGAACATTGATACTTTTGTATACCTTTTATTCAATTGTTTTTAATACATAAAGTTAACCGCTTATAATCTCGAGTTTGCTGGAATCTTTTTAATGTAAATGTTTCAACATCGCGAAAACGCTTCTGAAATCTTTTTTTTTATGTTAACATTTTCATTGGTAGGTCGTATGAACATTGAAACGATCAGATACAATAAATGTTTATTTTGACGTGGTGAATGTATGGCTTTCATTTCTGAGCACGAGGTGCACAATTGGGGAAATAAATTTGATCTCTGCTCTATTTGTATACATATGTAGGTCGTTATTTTATGAGTTGTTTTGAATCTTCTTCATCGACAAACAAGAATGTACTTCACTTGAAAAATTCAAAGTTTACCAAAAAAAGAAAGAATTTATGTTTGGAAAATCGGAAACAGAATGTTCAATCAGTGTTGAAATAAGATCTTGAATTAAAAAACGTTAAAACAAACCACTGAATTCAAATCTAGACTTTGAGTCAGACTTTTGTTTTGTTTTTGAAGCTGTCATCTCTGCAATAGTTAACTGAACAGCAGAGTATAATTTCCGATTGATTTTCTTCCTGTTAGGCCTTGCTAGTCAAGCTTGTCGACATGTATTGAATCAACTGTTGTATTTTAAGGATAATATGGTCACATTAACATGCTGTTTTACACGTTGAAAATAAATTCTGCTTCGGAAGTTTTACCACATGCACATGCATTGTATTACCTATTATTGTCGTAATTTTTGGAAACCAATGAATAAATCCAAACGACTGTAATTGCAGATTTTGCGGTTGCAATATCTTTCGCCCTTTGGGACAAGTCCAGCTTGCCAAATTAAGTAAATTTCCTAAAAGACGCTTTCAAAAAGGTCAAACAAATAAGATTAACAAACATAATAACGACACCGATGTTTGGCTACTTGACAAAATCGAAACCATAAAACGCAACGCATATTCACTAAACCTGCCAAAGCAACAAATGGTTGGTGCTGTCTTCTCGGCCGGCAATTTCGCTCATGGTATTGGTTCCGGAGCTGCGGAAGTCCTCGTACCCATCGCCACCGGAAATGACCAGCAAATTGGGTTGTCCGGCCGAAGGATTGCCGGCAGATATTTCCGTTTTATTCATGTTACTGTTACCGGTGCCGCCGATGGGCTTATCTGAATCTCCTTCCTTTCCTTCGCCGACCGGGGGTTCAACCACCGTTAGGAATCGAACATGTCCTGTATGGCCATGGGGGATACCTGGAAATGAATAGAACCATTGGAAGTTTCAGTTAAAAGACTGTTAAACCAATAGTAACGAAATTAATTTTGATAGAGGTAAAATTTCAATTTTGACTTGATTATCAAGATTTCGGATTTATTAACGACAACATGATTCAGGGGCAGAAGAATCCAATACAGTAAAATTCTCAGGTAAACATACTGGAAGGCTGAACTATTCAAAATTAGTCGGATAGTTTAACTTTAAAGTCTAAATCCATTGATTCCAATATTTCTGTTTCAGCTGGATTAACAAACTAAATGATTGATTTTTCATTATTTGATACTAAAAACATCTAATTTCTTCCGTCTTCTAATAATCAAAAAAAGATTCAATTTCCTGAAATCCCCGTCGGGTTTTATTATTTTATATCCTTTCAAAGATGCTATTGTAGACGATAAGACGGTAAAAATGCAAGTTCCCGTAGATATTCGTAAACCTAAAACTAAAAACCGTCAAAACGGTTTGATTCCAAGCAAAATAGCTAGAAAATGCATTTAAAATGAATCAAGAGCATAAATATAAGCAAAACATTGAAATCCGTATTGGTTGAGCGTGACAAAGGAACCAAGTGGAATTTCACAATCGGCAATAACAGCCGAATTTCTCGAAAAATAGCTACACTTTGATCTTAGCCTTTAAGCCGAGAAGCGATACGAAAAATGGCTGAAAATGCTTCTACCATCTGAATGATTCTTTACAATACAAAATAATGTTTTTGAACATTTTGTGTGAAAAAAGTTATTAAATTGAAAAAAAAACTTTAAATTTGGCCAACTGAGACCATCGGTTCGCTATTTCGAAGGTTTGATTACTTTACGTTCAGCACACAATTTGTACTGATATTTGGACTTAGTAAGCTGTGACCGTCGATGACGGAAGTGTTTTATTTTGTTTGTGAGGAAAATTTTCAAGAGTTCTGAAATGCAAGTTCAAACAGTAAATTTTTAATCGAAAATCAATGTTATTCGGACACGTTCTATGGAAATCAAACGCCCATTGGAAAGAAAGAAGAAAATGTTCCGTCTGAAAGAAAGATAATCCTGGTTGCTTAACAAGATAGTGTTGCTGAAGGACCTTAATGGTTTGTTTTATTACCGTCGCCGGCTATTGGAACAAAATGGAATGAGAAAAGAAAATAAATAAATCATTTCAAATAGATGTATTAAATACCATTGAATCAGAAAACAGCCATGGTTCAAAGGTAACGTGCTCAGCTTTCATTCCACAGGTTCAGGTCCAAATCTCCATGCAGGAAAATTTTTCAAGTAAGTTTAAAATTGTTGAAAATAGAAACAAATATAAATAGTAATAAAGATTAAAGCAGATCCGAATTCAAAGTAAAAAAGTAACGCTTTATTTTTGCAAGATTTTTTTTTCAAAGTTTCATTTGAAGCTGAGTAGCCTTCTACTCAGCTTTGTTTATGGAACTTGAAAGTATCAATAAGAACTTAAAATTTCAGCTGAGTAGAACGCTATAAAGCCTTCAATCAGGGCTGAGTAAGCTTCTAAGAGACAATTCTATGGAACTTTTGGTTACTTGGGTATGTGCTGGGTGAGATCATTCTTTTTATTGAATTTTATGCAAAAACCTGAAATAGGTTATCTGAACCCACCAAACATGATTTAAAAACTTTTTCATTCATCACTCGTGTGATGTGTCCACTTTCGTTCTTAACTGCTCTCTTCACGCGAGATTTGAATCGGGAGCATAATTTTAATCCGGGCTGCTTGGAGGCCAATTATCCTTCGTCCAAAACTTAGTATTTTTCTGCAGCCAGGTTTGGGTCCATTTTGAGGTATGACATGGGCTCAATCTTGGAAAACAACATTCTTGGTGTTGAGGCGATTAAACTCGACGCTAATTTGTAGCAGATTTATTTATCAGCTTCAAAGCTGCAATTATAATTTAGGTTAGGTTTGTTTGCTCTACATAGTGAATTCAGTTCGACTTACTATTTAGTGCCGATTTGCAGTATTTGCCTCGATTATTTCAGATGATTTTGTGCTCCTAACGTGGTGCTAATTTAATGAAGTGTTTCACAAGGTTAATAAGAATTACACAAATTTTACGAATTTGTAAGTTACCTTTCGAAGTAAACCGATGTGTTAAACTGCTAGTTGTGGCCTAACGATTTGACGCGTATCTGCATGTATCTACGGGATACTAAACCTGATTATAAGCACCGATCCTCTACATTTCATATGTTGGTACTTACATGTGCTGAGCACTAATTCACTACTAGATACTAACTATACTAAGATACTTGGCTTCTCTACTTGAGCACGGCAAAGAAGGAAATGAACGGACTGAATTGTCGAAAACTTTGTCGACCCTAGCGAATTACAAACTTAAGCAGCGGAAGTTGCGTATATCGGTATTTGTTTTGATTTGCACGGATTATTAATGATGACATTGCGATGATCATCATCATCGATTAGACGGTAGCAGCTTCAGGGTTGCCAGGTGCGGTAACACTTGGGTTCACCGGAGATTCAATGAATCCAAGGAAGCACCCGGTTCTTCACAATGTCCATGATCACCAAATCTTAATTTTAAATCGACAAAAACTCCATTGCATATTACTTTTTGCGGTGTTGAAAAGCCAAATATTGTTTGTTACATTGAAACTCATCAGTGCATATTTTTCTCATAATTTTAATGCTTGTCAATTTTGAAAAAAATGTGATTTTCTGATAAATTTCATACATTTGCCAGTTTTTCCATAACTATTTTTCGGGGCCTCTTACCAATACGTTGAAAGAGAGCGGAATAGCCTACCTTGTATATTTCAAAGTACTATAGGCCCCACTTATAGATAAACCACATAGAACTTTTACTCCAGCTTTTATGAAAACAGGAGACATCTCCAATCCATTCGAAGCAACCGCTCCAGATCCACACCGGTGGGATGCTTGATAGAAAACAAGAAATTTCACATTCTCTGGAACAAACTTTGCCTTCAGGGGTGAAATATGCCGATCCGTACTTGAATCGAACACCGGATCAATCGAAAAAAGTTTCTCTCCTGAAAACACGACGATCAGCTGCTTCTTCTTCAACTTAGACATAATACATCGCTTCGAGCACTAAAGTCGCAGTGCTTTAGATCGTTCTGTTATCAAATGGTGCTTTGCTCTTGCCTTTGATGATGCATTCAATAGCGTATTTGTTTATTCCGAGTGTTAACCTAGGGGCTTGGGGCACTACCAAGCGGTGTTATCGTGTTTGTTTATTAGGTGAGTTTTGCCCTGGTTTTGATCTGGGTTCGCAGTGCCAACGGGCGGTGGCGCCCTGAAAATTTTGCGTGTGTTGCGAGAGAGCGTTTGAGTGAGTGAGGTAGCAATACACTGAACGATTATTTTATTTGTTTATTCTAGTGCCAGGGCAACACTGAGCCAGTGGAATAAACAAATACGCTATAAAGTCATCTTTGATCAATAGGGTTGAATGGAAGAATTCGAGATATTCGCTTCCTTAGGCAGCCTTTCGTCTTGACCAATTTTACTACTTTGAAAGTGCGTGCTGGCTGTGACCTTCCACTATCCGGATTCCGTGGACATAGTTTATCAAGGAGAGTATGTTTCGAGCGGTAAACAGTCGCTGGATGGCATGCTACAGCCCTCGCAATTTCCGTGGGAGATTATTAGGTGAGAAGCAAACTGGTCACCATCTTCTTTGCGTTTATCGTGCCGATAAAGCGCATACTGCACTACTTGATTTTTACCGCCAAGGAAACGAAATGGACTTCGTTACCGAGTATGTTTAAAGAGACATGACGAATGTAAGGATTGTACTCGAAAAAAAAAATGCAATATTTTTAGAGCTATCGTGAAAAATTTACAAAAGTCTCATTGGGATACCCAAAATTAGTTGTTAATCAACTGTTTTTATTTCATACTATGAACCATCCCCAGCAAACATGAAATCGTATCGGAAAAGATAACTTGAGTCGTTCACAATGGTGTTGCGAATTGCAATTCCAACAGCATTGAGAAAAGATCGAATAAAATGTCGTCTGAAGTCAGTTTAAATCGGTTATGGTTAAAAGTCCACCGTTTTAGTAAATTTTGAAATGATATTGCTCCCGCGCGGGCTTCAAGTGAGCAAATCATCGTCATGTTATCTCTACAACTAGCAGTGCATCCAGATGGCTTAGAATCAGATGGGAATTGAGCAATATTGATCAATGAGAGAACTGAAAAATAGCGCAAAATCTTGCAATCACTTGCATGCTTCCTATAGGTACCAACGAATAAGGTGTCGGATAACGCCCAATTGGTGTAGTTTTCGTCGCTTAAGAAAACATGAATTTTCTTTATGTATTTTGCCTCCACTTTGGTAGGTTTTTCAGCTTTCATACGATCTTTTTTCAATGTACAGTACCGTTAATAATTGTATAGAAATTGGAAGCACGCGAACTGTCATTTTGACTTTGAAATTCCATAACTTTTTACTCTGATGATATTTTTTGATCAAATTTTCTGCGTTAGATAGATCCATCATCAAACTATTATACCACAAAATTTGAGCTTATGTGGCCTGAGATACAATAATTCTACGAAAACCTGACTTTTTGGACTTTTCTCATTCAAACTGCAATATCTCAGAAACTACGCTACATTTTTATTAAAATTTTGCAAAATGATTGTTGAAATATAAAGCTAGCACGTCTGAAGTTTTTGAAAAGTTCTATCGATGGGATCAAAAGTTACGCAAAGTACGATATTTAAGGCATGAACCTAGAAATGCGATTTCTATAGAATTTTGGACGAATGTTTCCATAGAAAAATCCTTTTTTATGTTTAACAACGAGTAAATCTGTTTCAACCGAAAAATCTAAACAATATTGCAAGATTCTGATTTCAAAACACAAATAGATCATTTATTTCATTTTTCCTTTTCTTCATTACTTTTGCCAGACATTTGTTGAACGATTTTTGGATGAAAACGATATTGTTCTCATGAATCGTCCAAAATTCTATAGAAATCGCATTTTCAGGTTCATGCCTGAAATATTGTACCTAACGTAACTTCTGATCCTATCGACAGAACTTTTCAAAAACTTCAGACGTGCTAGCTTTATATTTCAAAAATAATTCTGCAAAATTTCAATAAAAAATGTAGCGTAGCTTCTGAGATATTGCAATCTGAATTGTAAAAGTCCAAATAGTCCGATTTTCGTAGAATAACTGTATCTCAGGCCACACAAGCTCCAGATGGCTCAAATTTTGTGATATAATAGTTTTATAGTTGATCCATTTAACACAGAAAATTTGATCAAAAAATATCATCAGAGTAAAAAGTTATGGAAGTTTAAAGTCGAAGTGAAAGTGCGCGTGCTTTCAATTTCTATACAATTATGAACGGTACTGTATATGGAACGTATATCAAAACAGCATAAGAATACAGCAAGAAAAATGTTTGCTGGGTCCCCTTCTCATATCAAGATTGTTTTGGGTAATTTTTTTTTTGTTTCCTGCAGATTGAATTTGAAAATAACTCAAAATCTTCTAGTTCATCGAAGTTATGACAAGTTAAACAGACAATGCATAATTTCGATGAATAAGAAAATTTTGATTTATTTTGAAGTTAAAGCTGCAGGAAACAAAAAATACCACCCAAAACAATCTTAATATGAGAAGGGATGAATTATAGTATTAAATAAAAATGGCTTACGTGCAGCTCAAAAATTAAGGCTGCTCTTCAAAAATAATGCACATTAAAGGTCACTACAGCTATTTTCACTGATAATTCCATCAAATTTCATCCATGCATTCAAAAGCTATTCACAAAAGAAAGTACTGCTTTTCTTTTCTAGTCTTTAGGACTTAAGTAAAAAATGAAACCCGTAGCCAAATATGTTAGCTATTCCAATATGGGTTTCAACGGTGATTCCACCACAACAACAACTACACTTTCTCGAAAAAAAAAATCATTGAAATGCTCACCTGTAACGGCAGGCATGGCCGACCCCTTGCAAACGTTGGACGCTGCAATCGTGAGCAGCACTCCGGCACTGGTTCCAACCCAGATCAGATCCTTGCACGCGAGCAGCGACGTCACTCGAAGGCACGCAGCCTTGTGCTGCCGAATAATGTCATCACAGTTGGAGAGCATCTTGTTCACCGACGGTGCCAGATTCACCTCAAATATGATCTCGAAGCTGGAATAGTTGGGTTAGAGTTATTTTCAAAATAATATGGGCCTGTGAATGAACAATACCTTTCAAAATGGCAGCATTTTATGTGTGCTGAATTTTGCACGGAAATCCACACGAAATCGTTCAATACTGTCATATTTGTAATGGGTTTCGAATCATTCGAAATTTGAATTTGACTATCCTCCTGCAAAAAAGGTGGAGAAAGATGTTTCATCAAATTATACGTAGATTTGGATTGAAATATTTACCAGTAAGGATGTCGTGTTCAATACTTTGATGCAGCCTTGGATAGCACACCAGAGTTTACCGTGTACGTTCAAAAGCTTTGTTACTGGACTTTTCACTGTTCCAACTGACATCGTGATGGGAGTTGTAGTGTTCCAACCATCTAGCAAAACAAGGAGATAAAATCATGAGAATCAATTGAAGACTATCAAAAACTAGTTTGTTCTTACTATGATCTCTTGAATAAACGCATACATCTCCATTCGCGAGAGAAACGAAGACCCTGTTGTTCAAGTACAAAATGGAATACACCGCACTTGTATGGGGTATTTTGATTTTATTCTTTTTGATTCGAATATTGTCTGTACAGTTGTACACATGAATACAGCCATCTTCAGTGCCGAGCCACATGGTAGACTGCTGGCCATCGGATTCCTCTGAATTGGACTCCTGGTGTCTGTGCGAAATAGCTGTTGGTGCTAGCGTTGAAGAGGCCTTCTCGCTCGAAGGACTTACAGCTCGATCTTGGTGACTTTCGGTGTCCGATTCTCCACTCGAGCTGCCCGAATCTAATTGAATGTTGCTGGAATTCTTCTCTAAATTTGAGGACCTAGATTTAGACGATTTCTTATCACGTGATTTCGAGGAATTGACTACGGAATTTGATGCATAGGAGTTCGGTTGAACAATTGCATCTTGAACAGAAATATTGATACTGTTGGTTCTATGACTAGAAGAGCTGCAAACAAATAGAAATAGGTTTTCATAAGGATGATAAACACATGCAAGGACAATGATGAAATCTTACCAGTCTTCGGAAGCAGGCACGGAGGCGACACACAGGATCCGGGCGTTGCAAACCCCATTACAGCTGGTGACCGTTGGTTCCGGAACGAGGCTTAACACGCAGACCTGGCCCACGTAACCATCGCTGTTGCAAACCCAAACATCACGCTGGGCTCCGAGCGTCGGAGAGGCACAAGTGAACTGCAGCCCGGCTCTGGTTTTCCGAATCGGCACCGAACACAGAAATACCGGGATCTGGCAGCGTTCCGTCGTGCTGGCGAGTTTCTGCTTCGCTTCCGTGAAAACCTCCTCCCACTGAGATCGTTTGTCCGGTTTCGAGAATACTACGGTCATATTTTGAGTACCATTTCTGAAAGAAATTCAAAAATATGCATAGGTTGTTCCAGGTCATTCATGGGTATCAAGTAATCACTCACGAAGAATTGAGTGTCAATTCGAGGATGTTCAGCTGAGCATCGTTCGTTTGGCGTTCTGAGAGCTGGCGTTGAACTTCTCGCTGCAGATCCCGAATTGCTTCTTCCAAAAGCTGATGGGGACACCTGTTTTATTTGTTTTAGGAAGAAGAAGAATCAAAAATGTCAGTTACTCTCATTCAGCAAATGCTTGATTTAATAATTATTACCTTAGACTGGCTGCCAGTTCCGAAATTTGGAGCAACTTTGTGGAATCCTCAGAGAGATTCTCGATCTCTCTCATAATGCGCCGAACATTCTCATCTTTAGCTGTAAATAGAGAAATTGTCAGACAATGAAATTTTGAAAGAATCATAATTTCGTATTTAAATAAGTTAATCAACTACAAATTCACAACTGGAGAAACTTACTCCGGTATATTTGGAAAACATGCCGTTAATAAGCCCTCTACCTGAGATATATCGTTTCATTTCGAATTTTTCCATAAGACTGGATTTTATTTGCAATTTGAGTTGCAACTTATATAAATGAAACACTGTTCAAAAGTATCGTGGAAAATCGAGCTAACATATAATTTCTATAGAAAGGTACATTGGTTGTGTGTTTAAATTGTCATTCACTTCTTCAAAAGTGATGGCAAAAAATATGTTAAATTCATGCGCCTCTCTGGCAAAGCATAACACTTCTTTAGTAGGTATTCCCCCTTTCCCCCTCTTAACGCATTACGTAATATTTGAATGGTTCATTACATGCTAACGTGTAACCGTGTAACACTGATCAAGTATATAATTGTTTTGTAAACATTATCAGAATACAATTTTCAAATGATTTCATAACTGCATTTCAAATCAGATAACTTAAGGTATAAAAAATCACACTTTTGCGAACTGTAATGGATTTGAGAGTGGTTTTAGCCTTAATTGGGGCGCACTGAATTCAAATAATACATTTTTATCAGCTGAAAACCAAGATACTTTTTGTAATAAGATAAACATTTGTTTAACAAATTTTTTAAGATTTTGGCAAATATTTGAACCAATAACTCCGAAAACTGCGAGTAATATTGACTTCTGAAAAAAAAAAGTTAAAGCAGTGTTCTTTTAATTTATTCCAATTCTGTAAAATACGTGAATTAATTTGACGCAATTTAATTGCCGTTTTAAATTTATTTAATGACTTTGATGAACACAGCAAAACATATTGACTTGTGATTTAAAAAATATTCAAGAATAAATAATCTTGGATATTTTTTACAGCATAAGTCAATAAACTAAATTGATTTATTTTGAAAGTATAAACCCACACCGAAAGAAAAATCATGGTAAACGGCACCATATCCGAGGGTTAATAGAAAAATAAAAACACATGGATTTTTTAAAGTACGTTTTTGTTTATCTTGAACCAAAGATTGGTTAAAATTACCAGTACTGTTAATGTTTTATTAAAAAAGTAGACAATGCCACCTACGCGTTTTGTCTATGTCCGCCATTTTTTCTGTTTTTGCAAATTTATAATTTTTTATTTTAATTTAAACTGTTGTGCAACCACTGAATAGGGGAGATAAACCAGTGTCCAACGTGATACCGGGGGCAATTGGAATCGTTCTGGTGGAAGTGCAAAAAGAAAATTACCAATCAGGGGCAACTGCGCGTGCTTAAATTTGATTCTAAATGATGATGAGAGGAAAAACAGCATGCGTTTTTGTTAATTGTATTTACTAAAAATGTGTTTTCTGGGAATGTGAAATTTAAAACAAAGAAAATCTAATAAATCCTACTAGTCCTAGTCCCTGGTTGTCGTTCATCCTATTTCGATAACAGTGTCTTTTCTTTTCACGGTCGTGTTTATCCCATAATCAAATGGTTGTTTGCGAATGGCTAACTAGAAGAAAATATGATTCCATTAACATTTACTGTGAAGTGAAAACATGATTACCGATCACAAATAGACGAGCATGTTCTTTCCCGATCGTGACTAGTGGGTTATGGGCGAAAAGTGTGATGATGCATGGCCTACTAGGCAGGTGCAAAAAAAAACTTGCCTAAATACGAAGTTAATTATCTGCGAAGTAAGCGTTGGCCTAATGGCATCTCACGTGTTTTTTGTGTCCTCAAAATTTTTAATAATTTAAGCGTTTTTAAGTAGTAATAATAATTAAAGAAATGTTTTAGAATATCCCAGGGCCCGGTGGTAAAAAAAAACACAACTATCGGAAACAACTCAAACGGTGTTGCGGTTTTGAATAAATTGATGCAAAAAAAATAATTGGTGTGAACAAGTGGGTTGATTTGTTTCGGTGCGTGATTGAAGAAGTTCCGTGTGATGCTACTTTGGAAAAGAAACAAATCGCAGTTCGTAGTTTCGATTTCCAAAAGGTTAACGGTGGCAAAGGTTGGATTGACTGTTTCTATAAGCATAATTCTTTGGAAGTTTCGGTTGAGAACAATCCATTTTTTGTTCTTTTTATTGAAATAACTTTACAAATTTAATTCTCACCTTACAATAAAACTTATACATTTAATCCTACGAATCGTTTGGTAGGGAACCCCACGCTTCATTCCTCCCTTATTCCTGCATCTTTTGCGTATTCCATCACATGGTTGGCCTGGCCGTAGTAGTATCTGCAATGCATGTTCTATGATCAGATACTACGTTGAAGAACACAAGTTTTTCATTTTCCAGGATGCATACAAGTTTCGGCCTTTTTGGTGGTAGAAGAAGAAGAATTGGATGTTATTTTCTGAAAGGCACTGCAGTACAGGCTCGGCGTAATGTGCAGATGCCAAATCCGGCCAGAAAAGAGGGAAATACTGATGCTTTTAATAGAGGGCCAGCAATATTTTTTTCAAGCATTCTTTTTGTAAACTTCAGCATTTACCGGACCGCAGACCACAGGTACAAATAGCTTGCCATACTAAAACCTTATGCCTAGATCGATCTTTCGCAATCGTGCAGTTGGCATCATCCGCCTCCTCGTCCGTTTCTAAAGTTTCCGTGTCCTTGTTTTTGCTCGAGATGGTTTCTCTACTGATTCCTAAGGTAAAGGGTGTCTACGATGAAATTGCCACAATATGAAATTGCTCTAACTTTTTAACCGTTGGGAAGAATTTAATGAAAATTTGGGTTGATTTAGTTCCTAGTGCATTGTTTAAGGGGGGGTAGGGTCTAACGGGTATAAAAAATAGTCGTAGTTTCCGGTTGTCGTTCTTCCTTTTGTGATAGTGTCTTTTCTTTTCACGGTCGTGTTTATCCCATAACCACATGGTTGTTTCCGAATTGCTAACTAGAAGCAAATATGATCGTTAAATTAACATTTACTGTGAAATGAAAACATAAGTACCGATCACAAATAGACGAGCATATTCTTTCCCGATCGTGACTTGTGGGTTATTGAAGAAAAGTGTAATGATGCATGGCCTACCAGGCAGGTGCAAAAAAAACCTTGCCTAAATAGGAAGGTTATTATCTGCGAAGTAAGCGTTGATCTAATGGCATCTCAGGTGTTTTTTTCGTGTCCGCAAAATTTTTAATAATTTTTAATTTTTTTTTTGTCTACGATGAAATTGCCACAATATGAAATTGCTCTAACTTTTTAACCGTTGGGAAGAATTTAATGAAAATTTGGGTTGATTTAGTTCCTAGTGCATTGTTTAAGGGGGGGGGGGGGGGGGGGGGGGGGGGTAGGGTCTAACGGGTAAAAAAAAAAAATTTTCCCGATTTTTTTCTAGAGCTATCGTTCAAACAAATGTATTCAAATTTTTTGCATTATGCAAAGCATTGTTAAAAGAACATTTAGTAATTTTTTCGTAGAAAAATATTAAAAAACGAGCCGGTGACGGAGCACTTTCGAGGATGCCTTTTAGAAAACAGGATTTGCGGTGGACACTGTATCTCAGCACAGAATCATCTGAAGTCAAAAAATCAGAGCAAAATATTTTTAATAGATGTTTTTCTGGACCCCAACGTTTTTATTTAACTTAAAAAATTTTATAAAATTTTTGTGGCTGTTTGAAGTAAAAACTACGATTTTTCACGAAAAAATCCGCCATTTTTCTCCTGTAAAATCTCCCCAAAGTAAAAAAAAAAAAACAAAAAAGAGAAACGTTGGGGTCTGGTATTTTATATGTAGAAAATATGTTCCAAATTTGAAAAGAATCGGATAAATAGTTTTCAAATGACGATGTCCACGGGCTTTAAAAATGTGCTTTCGAGAAAAACGCGTTTAAAGTTTCTGCTCTTGCTTTCTCGCAGTATTAGATAGGAGGAGATAAAGGCCTATAATTTCTACAGTTTTGCTTCAATTGACTTGAAAATTTGACACAACATTCTTGAAATGTTATACAATAAGAAAATAAAAAAATCGATTTATTGAAAGTGTTAGACCCTAGCCCCCCCCCCCCCCCCCTTAAAGTCCTGTGATCAAAACTCGTGGAAATGGAGTCGAAAGAACAGCTCGTGTGTGATAAAATCTTGCGCACTCATCAAGAGAACAAGGATTTATCGCATCGTTCCATCGCTAAAACGTTGAGAATCGTGAATTCCACGGTTTCGCGAGTGATTAAGTGGTTCGAGGAACGATTGAGCACAGATTGGAAGTCCAGAAGTGAAGGAAAAAGTATTCCGTACAACACCAAAAATCACAACCACGTAGCTTTCAACCGAAACCCGAACGCCTCCGTTCGGGATGTGGCTAAGAAGCCGCACCTAAGCCGAAGTTTTGTCCAGGAGGCCAAAACTAAGGCTTGGCCGGGGTTAAGGCCAAGGTGCGGGCATTTGAGTATGGACTGTAATCAAAATACGAGTAAAATAGTAAAATGAAGTTTAATAGTTATTTTTCAATCCCTGAAAATTGGATGGCAATCGGATGAGAACTCAAATTTTGCAAATCAATTCTGTGTGTAGCAATTTCATCGTGGACACGCTTTACCTTCCGCTTCTTATACATCTTCAAGGAGTTCCTGGCCTTGATTCTTTAAATTATCGCAATGCTGATTCTGAAATTTTTACCCAGATCACGCGTTGATACGGATCGGCTACGTTTGATATGAGTGATTACTTTTAAAGTAGCTAAATTAGGATCCAACTGGGGCTGACTGGAACCAGGTTTTGTTCCGTATCTAGGCAGAACCTTCAAGGTCGACTCCTTGCCAAACTTGTCGATGATATGTTTCACGCTTGTGTGGATATGAACCAAAGCGAAGATGAAAAAATCAATCCGAACAATTTGATTGCACAAAACCTTGTGACGCATGTGAAAACAGTTCACCTTTTTTGCGTAAACTAGTTTCAAAAGTTGCTAATGACTTTTCGACACAGTTTTTAGTACTAATTTGAATTGACGAATTCATCAAGATTGTACGAACAACGATATTGGCAAGCTAAGTATTCTCCAAGCTTTCACTTTAGATTTTTTATGAACCTAATTTAAGATTGAAACGTATGATATTGAGTACAATATACTGTTTTAAACCTTTCAAACCCTACGAGGGAAAATCGCTAGTCCAGTCAAGCGTGACGGGCGAATTCTCGCAACTCCTAGACTCCACAGATCCATTTTTTTTAATAAACGATTAGGATATAAAATTCTAACTTTCTCTTGTACCAACAATTCAGTCCTGCAAATTCATCGATAAAACCCAAAATCAATGATAGCCACTACATAAAAGTATTGTGTTCTCCCAGAGATATATCTTATCTTTCTTTATTGCCCTGTATATAAGTTTGCCTTTTCGATGATGAATCTACTTTCACACATAATTGTCATATAACGATAATTTACAGTCCAATATGACGGCTACCTCTTGTGAATCGATTTCATCATCAATAGAGCGAACTGATAACAGGGCGCCCAAAACACCTCATATAAGGCCAATACTAGCCCCAGCCAACAGGTTGTTTTATCACGTGCGTTACGATAACCAATATGTACCTACAATATTGGCGTTTACAGCATAGATTAGAACTGCGCTCTCTTTCCTAACTAACTAGGATTGCCGATGCCGCAGTCCCAGAAATTCGACGACAGTTTGCAGTTGTCGTTTGGTGGATGCACTTTCCGGTTGCTTTCAATCAGTAGTCTAGCTTCGGGCGATAGCCAACGCAATAACGATGCCGAAAACTCAGGAAACCAAGTTCGTCAACTCCCTGTTCCTCACGAATTTGATCCAATCACAGTATCACGAATCGGATGTCAAGATTAAGGCTTACGATGTTGAACCGGCCACGGCTGAGATCAACGATCCTTATGCGCGATCTTCGATGAACAGGATTCTCGTGAAGTGAGTGAAAGTTTAGATAGACGAACCTCTATCAGGAATTTTAATTTTTGAATTTATTGAATTCCTTGCTAGATATACGTCAAAGGAGAACCCAAAAGAAAATTTGATAACCTTTGTTGCGAAGATCAAGCCCACCGAAGGAAAGCTGGTTGAAGAGTTCAAGAAGAGTGATGTGTTCGATAAGGAAACCTTCATCTACAAAACCGTTTTTCCGAAGCTGGTGGCTACCATCTCCAAGCTAGGAGGTGCCGTTGAGTTAGCTCCCCAGTAAGTCAGCTGATAGAAATTACGTAAATCGATTATTTTCGGACTGCCCAAATCGCTTGTGGGTAAATCTAATCACTTTGGCGAGACAGCTACAATTCAATTGCCATGATGATAAATCATCTTCTTGGAACCGACGCTCGGGCCAATGAAATGATGATGTGATGATACCGTATTTGCCTTATCGTATGAAATACATTGTTAATTATCAATTCTAGTTTGATCTATTCGTCTGATGTGCCGTCGAATTTGCTGGTCTTGGAAGACCTTACCGTGCGTGGATACAGCGTCGAAAATCAGCAACTGGGACTGAGCCTGGAGCAGAGCAAGATGGCAATCGAGAAGGTTGCGTTTCTGCATGCGGCCAGTGCAGTTTTGCTATCTGAGGTACGTGTCAGTAAGCATATCTTTTTTTAAACGAATTTCAAAATACTACTGATAGGGTAGGGGATTTATTTTGGACCAGAGGACTTATTTTCGACCAATTTTGTTGATCTCTCTTATAAAGAAAAAAATCAAATATAGTAGAAGTCAAGGGTCTTAAATATTTTTTTTTTATTTTTTTTCATGATTAGTTGGTTTTTAAGAAAGATATGGAAGGTTGTCCAAAATAAATCCCCTGGTCCAACATTTGTTTCTTGGAATATTTTCCGTTTTTTTTTCATAAGTGAACAAAAACTGATAATAATAATTTAAGAAAATTATCACATGAATATAACTATCTTCATGGCTATCAGTTGAAAGGATAATCTAAGAAGTTTTACTTTATACAAAAATACAATACAGCACAATATAATACAAAGCAAACACATGATACACTGAAATATATAGTAAAAAATGAGGCGTTACAATGAAAATCATAGCAAATATCATATGACTGGCATACACTGTATGTTGACGCCGTTTTCGATTATCGGATTTAGACGACACAATCAATGTGCGTGAGATTTTAGTACTACACCACACGGGTTATAAATGGCTTATCTTAAGATCATCTCAATATTAGAAGAAAATTGATTGGCATTTTTGTCACATGATGCGGACATTTTTCGATTAATTTTCATCATTCTTTTATTTTTGTTAGTCAAATAAATGACATAATCATTGGAAATTATCTTACGACTTTCAGATTTGTTCGTCACTCTTTACACTTTCTAATAATTTTTGTACTTAAATACCTTTTTTCTGAAACACGAAATTTGAAAAATTGAACTACGGTGTCTAGAAGTTAAAATAATCGTTGGACGATATTTTTACAGCCAGAATTGAACTTTTGAATTCCACGTGAAATGGGTCTATGTTAATATATGATTTTTGAAACTAATAAACTAAAAACGGTTTTTGTGCTCATATTGGGCTACTTGAATCCACTGAAAACGGGTTTTGTTTACTTTGTCTTCAATACCCTTTTCACATGTTGGTGCTGAAATGATTTTTGGTTAGAGGATTTTTATTCAGACAATTAATGTTTGATACAAGTTTTTTTCTGACCCTTTGGCATCATTATGTTATACCTGTATGAACTAGAGTGCACCATCATTCAAATACGCAAAACAGTGTCGAAGCGCTTTTCAAGACTGTTTAGAAAATATTTGTTTAGCGTAGCAACTGAAGACACTACTGGTTTAAGGAATTTGAAGGCGTAAATCTTTTTAAATTGCTAGAAAAACCGATATTTTTATAAATAAAAGTTCAGCTTTTGTATTAAATGGATATACTTTTTGAAAGTTGTTTAGTTTTTTCAAGTATAAAATCGAGACCTTCCCAAAATAGAATTCTATTACCCTATACGCCTGTCAACAACAGATGCGTTTTTTGAATGTGAGTTTAAAGTTAGATTTTATTCTGAAATGAAATCTACACTGAAAAAGGAGGGGTTCCAAACTAAGATAAGTAGCTAGAAAAAATTATAGAATTAATCGGTTATTTTTAAATTTACAAAAACTTGCGATTTTCACCATATTAAGAAAAAGGGGCAAGTTGCAACAAACTTTGTTTTAATGTAAATTTATAGTTTTTGATATATTTATGATGTCATTACGCAAAGAGCACTAATTACAGAAATTTTTGGTTTTGTTCGAATTTATTTTTAGATTTTTTTCTGTCTAAAATGTTTTAAAAGAAAAACCATAAGAGTGCTGCATACATTTAGGGGTAAAAAAATGATACAAATATACGAAAAATATTTTTACACCAACAGTGTAGGCATAGGATAATAAAAGCAATATAAATTTTGTAGGTGATGCCAATTTAGCCAATCCGTCATACTGGGTAAAGTTTTTTGCGGCATCGGAAAAATTTAAAAAATTGTAGGTATATCTAAATCCTCGATTTTTCTAATTTTATATGTGAATCAAATGAATTAGAAAAATTTTATAGTTATAGAAAACTATATCATTACCATTTTGATATCATTAAATGATAACTTTATTACATTATATTTAAATAAAAATTGAATAAATGTTGTGGTGAACAAAAGTTGCATCTAACCCTGCATGTTGCCCCGTTTGACGGTAGTTGAAATAGTTTTACAGTTTGTAAGTGTAGATTTTAAACAACGATGAAATTTTTTTTTTAAATTTTAAGAAAACTTCTTTTTGCACACGTGCATATTTTTCCTCTTTAGTTTTATAAATATGCTTGAGGTAATCTGCATATTTTTGAGTGGACGAATAAAGCCAGCATTCGCACTATAAGTAGGCGAATAAATGTTGACGTAATTCAAGTTTTTTACCCAGAAATTCAAGTGTTTATGAGAATAACACAATGTCACAGTCACTAATAGGGTAGAAGCACTAGTTATTGAACAGGTACCAGATATTGAACACGAGTAAAACACTAACCAATTAAAACAATAACATACAGTAGAAAAATTAATTAAAAATTGTTGTGCCATTGTTGAAGCATTTTCTGCCTCTGTTCAATTTTTTATCAAGAAGCTACAATCCCCGGAGCTAGAATATGTTATCGAAATTTGGCTTGGTTTTTCGACTGTATGAAGAAAACTGCCTATTTTTTATTGGGAGAAAAATTGGATTAAAGACAAATAAACGTTTAAGATAATAATATGAGTGTTTTCAACCTAGTCTTTTTGAATGATTTCGGGAAGAGTGGAAGTCTTTATTATCCCTATTTTCTTAAAATTTATCAAAATAAATGTTCAATCATTGGATCACAGAAAACGCCAATGTTTCAATTACTGAACGTTCAATCTGGCAGTACCATCAAGACGCCATTCACCGCCCAGTTAAGCGGTTTTTCAACTTCAAACATGTGTAATAAAAAACGACGGCAGATTTTTATTCGCTTTCTTTTCCAATACATCCCGAAACTGCTCTACTTTAAATAAAAAAAAATTAGTGGAATGCGAAAAATGTACGCTTTTCAAAATATTTAACTAAACTTTGGGGTGTTCAACTGGCCCTATTACCGCTCACTCGACTTTTTCGGGTATCGATAATGTTTTCTTAAGTAAAAACTATCTAAAGAACACGGAAACTGTTCTTTTTAGTTTTTTTCCATACAACGAGCTGTCAAAACCATATTTTGGCTCTTTAGAGAATACATTTTGTGAAATTTTTTTCGCAAATTTAGTACAAATTTTAACAAAGTGCGTTGATTGACAAAATGATGCTTCCCGGCAAACAACCTCAAGTAACCGGTTACTTTCAGCAATAAAACATCATTTTCTAACATAATCAAACTAAATGCTTCTTACAATTTACACATTTGACACAATACATCCGTTAAAAACAAAAAAATTGTGCGTGACCGGTCACTTTTTTTTATACACCAATTACCGCCCATCACTAAACGCTTCAAAAAACAACAACTATTGAAAAAATCTAAAATTTTTTTATGCAATCCTTTTCTACGAAAATAAAACTATCGTTTCAAGTCGATTTTAGGTCCAATAGGTACTATCTAGTAAACAAAACCCCCTTTTGCCCTAGGAGTACAGTAATGCTTAGTTCGCTAACAGGCGTCGAATTCAATAATTTGACCGGAAACGAAAAACCAAATATTTTATTTCTGGCCAAAGTTAGCATAATGGCATAATTAAGTGATGTTTTTTCAGTGAAATGGTCGAAAAATGATGCCGATACAGAACACAGGTCATATATTTGGAGAAAACATCCTAGTTTTTTCAAAATACACACAAAAGGGTGATTTTGGGCGGTAAATGGTATCTGGGCGGTGAATGGCGTCTTGATGGTACTCGTTTCGCATAGAAATGCATGCACCAGTTATTGAACAAACATCGGTTGGAGTTTGGAAATATAAACAAACTGTTTCTAGGTTGCTATCTCAACCAAAATCGCCCCTGCAAGGCATACTATCAAATGAAATATCTCAAAATATATACAATGATATTCAATGTTTACGGGTTCAATAATTAGAACATTGCCTGTTCATTATTTGAATCATTGTGTTCATCTTTGGGACAAAAGTAATTCTGAATTAAATGGCTTAAATGATAACTTCAAAACAGATTTCGGCGAAAAAAAATATATCGATTCGAAGCTGGGAAACATACTTAAGCTACAATATCAAAGTTTTGTCCGAAAACCCTTTCGTTATTATTTACTGGCCATAAATGCGTTGAATCTCAAAGATGGTGTTCAATATATAGTGTTCTTACCCTATCACTTACAAAAATTTATTTACTCTTAAACCCAAGTTTTTGAATTAAAAAAATAATATGAAATTGTATTCAGAATTGAAAAATAGAATTGAAAATCCGATGAGAAAATATTTTTTTAAAACAACCTCAAATCTGAATGAGATAAAAAAATGTGCCTTTTTAACGGTGCATAACACGTAGTTTTTTGCCATTTTTTTAGGTCAAAAATGAGGGTACGTGCTATACAATGGACCTTAATTTAAAGAACATTTCATACTTTATCGAAAAAAAAATTGAACGGAAAAGAAGGTGCTTTGCTCTTTGATGGCTGTTGAAATGTGTTTTATTATGGTGATTTCGTTGTGCTTGTAACAATTGGATTTCAGATATCGGAGAACGATTGGCGATTCGCATGCATTGTGAATCAACTTGAATTAAAAAGTGACATTGGGACATTATTTTTTCGATTGCAACATGTGATTCCTAATGCATTTTTTGTGGCAATTTTGATACGGTTTGTTGTAAAATTCCGGTTGATAAAAATATTGAAGATCCGACAGCCGCTATTGTTCGTAAAAAACTAAATATTGTGAAATTGTCTAGTACTTGGAAATGTATTCAATAATCAAATAAACATGAAAATTATAGTAAAAGTTAATTTTAAAATTTTGAATTTTTCCCAGGTTTTTTGGGTGAAATACTCCTGTGTGCGATGCTAGAAAAATTGCATTTTTCGTTGAGCCAGAATGATCCGAGCCTTACAAACCTCCCACTTTCTAAATAAGAAGTACCGTCAAACGGGGCATCATGCAACAGCGGGGTTCGATGCAACATTTATATAACACTATATTGAATCAATTTTTAACTTAATGCATTGTAATAAAGTTATCTTTTAATGATAACAAAATTATGATGACATAATTTCTCGCATCTTAAGCTAGTTGTCTTAAGTTTTTTATTTTTATGTAAAATTTGAAAAATCGAGCAATAAATGTACAAATTTGAATATTTTTTGATGACGAAAAAAACTTTACCCAGTATGACGGATCGGCTTGATAAAATTATCTACAAACTTTTTACAGGTTTCCTCATGTTATACCAACATTGCTGGTGTAAAAATATTTTTCGAACAATCACCCAATTTTTTTAAATTAATATTATTAAAATTCAGTTAGGTGTCTGGGGTTAAATGCAACAAAATGCAAATCAAAGAAATACCTTGTTAATCTCGTTTCCATGTGCTGGAATATGAATGTTTTGCATCACGCGTTTGTAAACATTTAAATTTCATTCATCCAAACATTTTTTTTATGATTTGAGCATGTAGATTTTATCGTAGTATTATTTAACCCCTAAATGTATGCAGCATCCTTATTTTCAGAAAAAATGTGAAAATTTGTTTTTACAGACCCAAAAACTACTGCAATTGGTGTTGTCATGCGTAATGTTCTTTAAGGCATCGCAAATATATTAAAAACTATGAATTTTCGTACGTGTTCATAAGATTTTTCATTAAAAACAAAGTTTGTTGCAAGTTACCCCATTTTCTAAGAAGTGTGAAAATCGCATGTTTTTAGAAAATTAAAAATAACTGAAAATTAAAAATAACTGAAGAAACCAATAATTTTTTTAACTACGCCACACCCAAAATTCAGCCTCTGTGCCAATGGCGTGTAGTCAATTACATAGCATCATTGGTACAAGAAGATAACGCGACCGGTGCTGATTCGATTTGCTCCCACCGGCATTAATCTCCCAAGTTAACCGAATTGCGTATGTCTGAAAGAAACAAAATAAAAACGCTTTCACGTCCCTCCCTATCGCATCACAAGACGAAGAAGGATGGAAATAAATACCCGCCAACACCAGGCAGCCAGCGAACCGAGCGCTGTGCGTGTGAATGTAGCAAAAGCAACAACAAAAACATCCTTCTAATTCAATCCCTTCAATCCACTGGCAAACAACCACGGCCGAGCTGTGCGTGTGTATGCAGTAAAAGCAACAACAAAAAAAACATTCCTTCAATTCAATTTGCCGGCAAACAACCACGGCTAAGCTGTGCGTGTGTATGTAGCAAAAGCAACAAGAATATATTCCTTCAATTCACCGGCAAACAAGCACCGGTCAAGCTGCCCGGCTTTAGCAGCTGTGTATATGTAGCGTGTGTATGTAATAGCAGGCAGTAAGCAAAGCACAGTTCTCATTCAATGGGTTTCCCGTTTCCTCCACTCCCGTTCCCTTTCCCGTTTCCATCGCAAGACAAATGAATACCTTGAAAGGCGGCCAAACGCCGGGAAGCCACTGTCGTGCGTTTCTTTTGTGATTGATCGGTGGCAGAATGCCTATGATAAATATCCCTCTTCCTGCATGAAGCTCAAATAGTACACTGGTTAAGATGTCGGTCTGGCAAGACCATTTGGTTAGTGATTTGAGTTCGATTCTCCCTACGGGCGCTGTGGTTTATATTTTTATTTTCTTGTTTCTGGGATGAATTATCCAATAGGAACGAAATCCCATAAAATGTTTTTCTTGTTTTGCTTGAATGTAGTGGTCATGCATCATTTTAGTTGGGAGGCGAGTCCTTATGCCAGTTACGGTTTTTCAAACATATCATCTTCGGCACAGTGCACATTTCAGCGCATTATCGGCACAGAGATGTGCTAAATAGGCATTGGATTTTTGCAACCTCTTCTATGGGTGTAATTAGCGAATAGCAATTTAACGCCAGACACTAGAAAAAAAGCATGAATCAGCTATCTTACTTGACTGATTGCTTTTGGTGAAGTTTGTTTATCAGCTAGTACAAAAGTTTGGTGAGAAAATAAGTGAAATCAAAAATTATTTAACAAAAACGGAGCAGGCAAATTAGCGATTAGCGTTTTAATGCCGAACACTGTTTGTTATGTATACACCCATAGAAGAGGTTGCAAAAATCCAATGCCTATTTAGCACATCTCTGTGCCGATAATGCGCTGAAATGTGCACTGTGCCGAAGATGATATGTTTGAAAAACCGTAACTGGCATAAGGACTCGCCTCCCAACTAAAATGATGCATGACCACTACATTCAAGCAAATCAAGAAAAACATTTTATGAGATTTCGTTCCTATTGGATAATTCATCCCAGAAACAAGAAAATAAAAATATAAACCACAGCGCCCGTAGGGAGAATCGAACTCAAATCACCAACCACCAAATGGTCTTGCCAGACCGACATCTTAACCAGTGTACTATTTGAGCTTCATGCAGGAAGAGGGATATTTGTCATAGGCATTCTGCCACCGATCAATCACAAAAGAAACGCACGACAGTGGCTTCCCGGCGTTTGGCCTCCTTTCAAGGTATTCATTTGTCTTGCGATGGAAACGGGAAAGGGAACGGGAGTGGAGGAAACGGGAAACCCATTGAATGAGAACTGTGCTTTGCTTACTGCCTGCTATTACATACACACGCTACATATACACAGCTGCTAAAGCCGGGCAGCTTGACCGGTGCTTGTTTGCCGGTGAATTGAAGGAATATATTCTTGTTGCTTTTGCTACATACACACGCACAGCTTAGCCGTGGTTGTTTGCCGGCAAATTGAATTGAAGGAATGTTTTTTTTGTTGTTGCTTTTACTGCATACACACGCACAGCTCGGCCGTGGTTGTTTGCCAGTGGATTGAAGGGATTGAATTAGAAGGATGTTTTTGTTGTTGCTTTTGCTACATTCACACGCACAGTGCTCGGTTCGCTGGCTGCCTGGTGTTGGCCGGTATTTATTTTCATCCTTCTTCGTCTTGTGATGCGATAGGGAGGGACGTAAAAGCGTTTTTATTTTGTTTCTTTCAGACATACGCAATTCGGTTAACTTGGGAGATTAATGCCGGTGGGAGCAAATCGAATCAGCACCAATCGCGTTATCTTCTTGTACCAATGATGCTATGTAATTGACTACACGCCATTGGCACAGAGGCTGAATTTTGGGTGTAGTCCGCTACTTTTTTGCTGACAAATTTATTTTCTCACGAGATTTCTGGTGAAGTAACGGATAAACAAACGCCATTAGGTGCGATTATTCGAGCAAAACTGCTGATGAATGTTATTCTCCATCAGGTGATGTACATTTATCCGTAAGTTCTCCCAAAATAAAGTTATAACATAAATAAACTAACAAAAATGTAGCGGACTAATTAGCGAATAGAGTTTTAATGCCGACCTCTGAAAACAAAGTTTTCGAATCCTCTCTATTGGAGTCCATATATGTTCAGATTGCTTTTAAGTTCTTGAAAACGTTAGCTTTCTACTCACACTTATGGGTCAGCTTCTAACAAATTGCGCAATTTTTGATAACTGAAAGCCTAGTTTTTATTCTATTGAGTTGAAGGATGCAAAATATATTTAATTCACTTCATGATATCCAGTTTTAAAATTATTCGGTTCCGGTTTTTTATTATTTCACGGAATGTATGATAATATGTATCGTATCGTAAGGATATCTCTCTCAGAATCTCAAACCAGTTTCAAATATGTTGAAGCCGTAATGATGCTTGATGTTCCCGTCTCCTCCCTATAATCGTTACATAATTTAAGGACGCCCCCAGCTCAATAACGTCACATGCCATTTTCTCGATTAGTTCTCAAGTTATGCAAATAAAATTCTATGGGAGCCCCCTCCCACTTCCTATCAACCCATTGGAAGTAGGAAGAAGGAAGAGGTCTCATTTATGAAAATATTTTTCTTTTCCTAAATAACCTAATACTTCAACACTTGTAACATCATCAACATCATCATGGTATGCGTTTATGGATTTATTTATTTATTAAATCAGTAGGGGGAAGTGTTCCTAAATGCGCATGTTGGGTAATATGCGCATACAGCCGATTGACTATATGGCTGGAGATTCATCATATCTAATTAGTGCAGTTTGAGGGTAATATGCTTTTAACACATGGCATGAAAAAATTAAATTGTTATATAAAGTCGAAAAAATTTAAAAATTCAAACAAGATTTTTGTCAGTTTTGTTCTAATATATTGAACTTTAATTATCGTGCGTACAGACTCTGTGAACAAAAATTTTTATGGTTTTTACTTCTTATTCATCTGGAAATCGAAAATTCAACAAATTGAAGCATTTGGCAAAGTTGTAAATGATAAGATACTGGAATAAGAGATAGGTTCTGAATGCCCATATTAAGGCAGGTTAAATGCCTATATCAAGAAAAATAGATTAGTCTTATAAATTTTTAACTTTTTATCATTTAAACATTAAATCTACGCTCAAATCGCGATCTTACAGCGAAAAAAGAAGATATTCATACTAATCCGATGAAAATATGAACAAAATATTACCATGAAATATGGCCATATGGCATACTTAACTATGTTTCATGGAAAAGAACTAGTGATGTAAAAAATTGAACCAAAATTTCAGCCTTGACGAATGCCTAACATCCGTTTCTACCATTTTCAATGAAATTATATCAAAATAATGCAAGTGTTAATGAAATATAGCTAAAAACAAAAATATGCGCATTTAGCCCGCCAGTTTCGGAAATCGGCTTTTTTGACTTCTTATATTATAAAATTATTTTCACAAAAGCTGTAAGAGATTTTTACAGAAAAATTGCTTAAACGTACATAAAACAGATGTCCGCTCATGTGTATATAGTTTTCAGACTCCTATCTATTGGAATATCGGAGAAAATGAGTGCTTTCCTTAATATGCGCATATAGCCCGCCTCTCCCCTATCTTTTATCTATTCTCATGAAATATTACTTTGTATTTGAAAGCCATTTAAGATCTGTCATATCTTACAACTTCTTATTTCATCAGAAACGATTTTTTCATGCATCTTATTCACAAAAATCAATTCTTTAGGGATCTATTGAGCTGGGCAAATTCGCTAAGGGAACCTTCCATGTCGACCACAAGGACAAGTTGGTCTATTTCAGCAATGCACTTGCCACTGTTGCCGATATAGCAGCTGATCTCGGCATCGATAGCGAGACGGCCATCAAACTAAGCACCCTGCCACCGAAAGCCGTCCAGAAAGCCATCGAAGCGTACGGAAGCGATTGTCAGGGCCTGAAGGTGCTCAACCATGGAGACTTCTGGACTAACAACATCATGTTCAAGTACCAGGACAACGAACTTGTCGATGCCATTTTTGTGAGTGCTAAACGAGTTTTGTTTTTATTTAAAAATGTATGCTACATTTAAGTTTCTCAAATTTGTAGGTTGATTTCCAAAATTGTGTCGTTGGATCACCGATTATCGATTTACTCTTCTTTTTGACATCGTCACCGGCCTATGACGTCTTGGAAACATCAAAAGATGAGCTCATCTACACCTATCACGAAACGCTGTCACTGCTTCTTCAACGACTGAACTACAAGAAGAAAATACCATCACTGGTTGATTTGCAGGTCGAACTTCTCAAGTATGGTGCTCTAGGTAAATATCGAGTATCTGACATTGAGATGCAGAAATGACGCAAAAGCTTATATTTATGTTTCAGAGGTAATTCTATCGCTGACGACGGCCCCATTTCTACGTACCAAGAACGCTCAAAATACGCCAGCAATGCAGCCGACTCTATATAAACCCGAGCAAAAGGTTGATTTGAAGACTGTGTTGAAGGCCCACGCAGATCACATCAACCGTCAGCTGAAGGATTACGAAGTTCGGGGTATGCTCGATTGGGGTAACGTCGATAGCAAAATTAAGGGTCTTATGGGACGCTTCCAACGTTAGGATTTTGTTATTTTTATTAACTTTAGGGGATAGTGGTTCTCGCGTGAGCATTTATTAAGTTGAATGAAACAGAAACACCGAACCGAGAATAACGCTTCTGAAATTTGAAGAGTATTTTTCAAATCCGTTTTTTTCTTTCTTCGATAGCCCTTCAAAAAATACGCAATATCTATAGAAATTTATTGTGTCAGATATTCCACATGATTAGAATTTTAAGAGCTTTTTTTGAATCGTATACATTCGAAAGCCTTGAGTATGTATGGGAGAGTGGGGAATCATGGGCCACTTTTTTTCGTTGTTTCATAACTTCTTTATTATAAAAGATAAAATAAAAATAAAAAATGGTATGGTTTTCTACATTTTCAAGGTATCATAAGGTTTTTAATTAAAATTTTTAATAAGTTACTATCCAAAAATTCTGACTGTTAAAAAAAATGCAATATTTTTTGGATTTTGAAAAATGGTGGGGAATCGTGGACCACCAAATCCAAATTGACCAAAAAACATGCAAAGTTCATGAGTTGACCCAAAACTGTGATTTCCTAATTCATTCCGTTATTTTAAAGCAATTTCAGATGATGAAATAAAAAAGAGAGCTGTGTATGATCGCATAGATTCCAAAACCTGGCTCGCGAACGTTTTGGCAAAATTTCTTATATAGGATGGACAAAATATTTTTCATAACTCTTCATTTGGCATAAGAAAACTTCACAGATAGGTAAAACGTATTTTAAGTTCTGAATGTGTATAAAAACATAAAAATATAGGTGATTCAAGATGTGTGGCCCACGATTCCCCACAAACTATGATTTGCAAATTGATTGCGTTTGTGTGACTTAATGATGTTTCATCAAAAATTCCTTTTCCATGTGAAAGATCATGACAAAACTAAGATCACAAGCTTGTGAGCATATTTTTGTTATGCACTTAAGGTTCCCCAATGAAATTAGCAGGAGTTTTTTTAATTATGTAAGTAAATTTTTCTAACTTTTTTTAGCTTGATAAATATATGAAGCGTATGATGCGTATTTCAGTCAACAACATATAGGAATATATGCTCACGCAAAGCGACGACGATGACAGTTGGTTTGAGATTTTTATCTCAACACACATCTGAGATATTAAAATATTATTAAATTATTAAATTAAATTATTAAATATTAAAAGCCCACGTTTCCCCATGGCCCACGATACCCCACTCTCCCCTACTTAAGATCGCTTAAAAACAACAATCTGCAATAGACCCATTTCAGCGTGACGTCACAACGATTGCAAAATTTTTTTTTGGTATATTGTTTGTATTGTTACAGTTCATATCGCACATTGAAATAAATTGTACCCCTAAGTTCAGAATTTAATTCGTTACAATTTGAAATCAAAGGTATTTTTCTTGAACAAATAGATATCAAAATATTAGCAAAAGAAATCGTGACGTCACAACGCGCCTCTTTTTCCACTTTTCAGTTTTTTTTTACAAAATCGCAATTTTCTGCTTTCCTATTCGAGCAAATTTTATGAAAATTTCAGAAAAGTATCGTTTAATTACAACCAACACATCGTTGTTTTTGTTTTTTTTTTCAAATGTTGATTTAAATTTATTTTAGAGCGATTCAGTTTCGTGATGTCACAACGTGCCATTTTTTTAAGCAGGGTTTTGCAAAGCGTTGTGACGTCACGAAATTTTATGGTCAGCTACATGAAATAAATCAAAATATAATCTTAAAATTAATGCTTAATTCACTTAAAATGCTCAAAAACTCAAAAAATAATGTGATTTGGTGATGAAATCGATCCATTTATACCCAAAAAATTAAGGGAATTGAATCTAAATGGCTCATATAAGCAGATTAGGTTAGCAACACTGTGCACATCAATTTTATTCGAAATTTATTTGTGCGATGATGTGAATATATTTTTTTTAAACTTATGCTAGAAAATATATATTTGTAAAAGCGTTGAAATATTTTTCTGAATCATTTCAATATTTTATTGCAAAGGAAAGGAAATTTAAATGATCATTTCATAATCCTGCGATCTATTAAAAGTTAGTTAATGGACACTAAAGTGCCTAAATCAGCCGACTTATGAAAAAGCTTAAATAAATCCTAGGTCTAGCACAAAGTCAAGTGTTAAATTTGGGGGATCGGGCCACGGAAACAGATGGCGCAATGAGCCTTAAATTTGTATGGAATTATGAGAAAAACATGAACACCCAGTTTTGCACCAATTTCTGAAGTCCTAATCGGGTGATTTGATTTCATTATAGTCATTCACAAAGCTTTCGTTATGACAAACAATTTATCCCAAGGTCCCATTTCAATAAGGTTTATGTTTAAAAAAAAAACATATTGAGTTTCAAAAATAAGCTTCTGATGGGTTATATACCTGGTTTGAAGCTTAATATCTGTTTTATGGTAACTCTAATCGAAATGTGTTCCTCAGATGAAATATTTTTATAATTTAAGCTTTAAAACACTGAAATTAAAAAAAATAATCGGTTAATAAGGACCAAAATTTTTGGTGAAAAACTGTTTAATAAGTTTTTATTGTTCATCCCGAATAAATTCGCTCAATTCTATACAAAATTAACGTGCGACCTCTTTCCGTAGTATAATCTGGTCCTAATTTTGCATAGAACCCCTTTGATAGTAGAAAATGTTCATTTATAAAATTTACCATGTTCAAAGATTTTTTAATCTCATTGCATTTATTCCATAGATACTAAGTTATTTTGTTTGAAATAATATTAGCATTAATTTTTCATTCTTATATAGAAGAACTTGATCTTTTTGTTTTTTTTTAATCCTCAGATAACTACCAGCAAGATTTTGATTCAAATAAGAGATCTCTACCTGCTATATAATTCACAAATATTCTTTTAAAAAAAATCGATGGCGATTTCATGTTAATGATTTTGTTTATTCTCGAACCAAGTGTTCAACAAGCGCAAATTCATATTTTTTTTATTATATATCTACGTTTTAAAATAACCGCGTTTATACGAAAACAAAGATTCTTAATTTAATTAAAAACTTGATAATTCAATTCATTTATTGAAGCGCATTGTTATGTTAAATTTGTTTTGAAGAAATACTATGATAGTGTTGAAGTAGGAAGTCATGCCCGAGCAGACTTTGATGCCTGAATCGATAGCAAACAGTAACCAAAATGAGCTATCAATGCCATAATGATAGCATAATATAGTATCGCATTTTTCCCGATTGCAAAATTAGGTCTCATTGAAGCATCAATATGTCGAAATGTGATACCAAATCAATACCTAAATAAGGCATTGAGACCAAAATTATAGCAATATTTGGTTTTGTTTTTTCAAAGATAACAAAACAAGGCATCATTAAGGTTTCATCTATTACTATAGAGCAGAAAAGTGAGATCAAAAGAATAGCATGATTTGGTATTAATTTTTTTTTGATGGAAAATCAGATATATGATGGCAAACTAATACCAAAGTAAAGTATCAATAAAAAATGAAGGCTCGATAAGGCGTTGATTTTTCAACGACAGCTTAATAAGGCATTTTTATGGTTCCATTCCATTTATAGATCAGAAAAAGGAAATTAAAATGAAAGCATGATTTGGTATCTAGTTTTCTTAGACGAAAAATCAGGTTTATTAAGGTATTTGAATTTAAATCGAATCGAAAACATATAACGAATTAAGTCATTTTCATCATAGTGTAGGCATTATTTTGTTTTGATTTCTCTGACATGGTTAAACTAAACATCATTAAGGTATCATTATTTTAAATTGTCAATTTCCATTTCGCCATATTCCAAATTAAAACTAAAAAATAAATATTAATCGAACGGGGGTTTTGAGTTATAATATGAAAAGGCTTAATTTGAATTTTTAAGAACATCATACGGAGTCCAAAAGAATATATTAAGAGTATTATAGAAGCAACAAAATTAAAAACCAGTTGAAATTAAAGACAGTTAAAAACTCAAGCGCACTCAACTGGAGTTTCGGTTAGTTTATCTGAAAAAAAAGCTATAATTTTTGAATGCAATATGTTATTTTAAAATATCATAAAAGTTAAACTTTGTTTCAATAAAATTCCTACAACTCATCGTGAAAAATGAGCCTTTTTGAATTTTTAAAACGCTATAAGTAACGTACCGAATTGAATATAAAATGATATCGACTGTTTTTGAATTTAATTCATAGTTCATATGGGCTCTAAAGTTACAACTTAAAATCAGTTCAATAACTGTTATGCAATTTTATAATTTAGTTCAAATTTTTGAATTCATTCGAAGTAAAGAATTTGGCTTTCATTAAAGTTACCCAGCTGCAGAAAGCATTCAATATGAGCAAAACCTATAAAAAACATTTTACGATTTGTATTTTTCCAAACAACAAAATAAATGCATTGGGCATACATACATTTTCACTGGTCCAACCATGAATACATCCACGCAAGAGGTGCCAGGTGATTTTATTAAAAGTCACTATACTATTTATAAAAAATAACTGCATTTGTTAATTTATATTTGGAGCATTCGCCCTATTCAAAATTCACTACCGATATGCACTTCAGATTGAATAACATAAAAAAGGAATAAACAGATACAGGAACTGTAGACGTCTTAATTTGTGACTGAAGGGAGAAGAACCTTAAGTGGCATGCAGGTCAGATCGAGAGACGTAATTCATCTGGTATCATCTGAAACGAAGATTATCATCGGTTAACTGGTTTCAACTCTTTAACAGACCATTTAAACAAATAATTACAATTAAAGCATTTTTGAACAGTTTCCCAAAAATCAGGACAAATTGTTAAACATCAGGACACCTGGCACCCCTGCCGCGCAGGAAAACAGAAGAATGTAAACAAATGTTGAGTATAGTGTGTTTTTAAGTATTTGACTAAACGGACTAAACGGCTTTGTCTTATTTCAAGTAAAAGACGATAAAGAAAGGTAAGTTGATAAGATTCTATAATGCTGCCTCTTTTGACACACTTATTTTCTAGCGACGACCGCGAAAAACAAATCCGAACGGTCCAAGTTAAACGGAACAAGACAAACCTCAACTTTATGAAGAAAAACATCCAAAAAGAGGTGCTGTTGGAATGGTGTGTGCAGGGTTTATTATTTGCCGCCGGAAGATTTGGTGGTCGATTACCTGAGAAACGACAGTGGCAATTTGACAGGTGATGCAGGTGATTTTGATTATCGTGAATTTTATACCTTGCTCCCAAATCATCATTTTGTGGTGTCCAAGTGATCTCGCGAGAACTAAATTTATCGGTTCTCCGTAAGAAAAATTTAATTCTGCCCCATCCCATGAAGGCCGAGCTGAGTTGCGTGTATGTATTTATGGCAACGGAGCGGTTTATTGACAATTTTGCCACGGTCACCATAATGTTGGAATGTATCTTCCCGGCGATGTCCCTAACTATCTCGGAGTCGAAGTAAGTATCTGCCTCTTTTTCAGTAGATTTAATTGTTAAATTCTGTATAATTCGAGGTATTTTCTTGCAGTCGATAAATTGATCGCCTAGTAGCTACATCGCGTTAGTTCAAGTTTGCAAGGATCATTTTGAATTGAGCAAACCGAGATTTGATCAAAGGAATGAGATACTTATTTTAATCCTTTAGGTCAAGCAATCATTTGATTTTTACATGAAAATATCGGTAAATAATGTTATGTCCTTGAAAAACTGATAGATTATAACGCCTGGATGTAGATAACGTTTGAGCTTTGGGGAAAGAAAATAACCAAGTTGTCTCAGCTCTCCTTTGTTGTTAGAAGGCATGAAACATGCAATTTATTGTCTAGCAAAATACAAGCCCAGTCCTTACTAAAAATTATTTTGGTTGTTGCACGAATCGAAAGCTTCCCATTATGTTATCTCTCACGTCTCAAGTTCCTCGATCGAAAACCCCGTGGCAGCTACCAAAATACCTTTGTGTCGACTTGGCCTAGGAAGCATTCATAAAATCTGTCTCGACAACCAAAGTCGCGCAAACCGTTAGGTGGTGATAAGTTATTCAGTATTTGTTGCCATAACATATTTCTTTTTTTTTTATATTTCATTCATGCATTACACAGTAGGTATTTTAGCTGGTATGGAACATCTAATTCTAAATAAGCCAAAGTCATTTTATTTCTCATTTTAAACACAATGGTTAACTATATTCAGGCGTTTTCAGTTATCAACTTTGCCTTATATGTAGTACAAGATCAGACGTTTATTTTTCTGATTTATTCAATCAAACTTATCATCTCACCCACGATTTTAAAGCGATTTCAAAATCAATTTTCTTGCGTTTTTTTTTATCAATGAACTGTTTTTTTATAAATACATCCAATCTCGGATCGAAATTTAATGCAAGAAATAATAGAAAAAAACATTAGAGAATTTTTACAGAGCTTCTAAAGCTCAAAATATCTCCTAATAAAAAATGATCATTCAAGAAAAAGTTTGTATAGAGTGAATTGTTGCTTTAATAAATCAAATTAACAATGAACATATAAATTGTTGATTTCAATTCGTGACAAGAATATCATAAATTTACATAAAATCGTTTGATACATTATAGCTTTTCAAATGTTGAATATTTTTGTACTTGTCATTGTTTTTTTCGACGTTTAATTACAATCGATGCTAACAAACCATGACTTTTTTGAACAATTTACACAGTTTGTCGACAAACTTTTTTAGCAATAGATTCGATCCTATTAACAGTATAATTTTGCATTAAAGTCTGCTCGGGTGGGCTATTTATAACACATGGGGATGTTTATATCTGGAGTCGCGATTAGAAAGACGATATTCATACACCGCTTATTGTAACGCCTGGATGTATACAATAAAACGTTCCTATGCTTTTGTTGGAGATAATTTAAAGTTCTTCTGCTATCATGCCTTTTGAGTGAAATTCGGTATAATTGTTACAAATAATGGTGGTACAATGCCGAAATATGACACTAGTTTTCTTCATAAGGATAGCATAGTTCTGCCAAATTTTAGTTTCACTGGATGAATTCTGATACCTCGTTAAGCCATTCATTATTAATGAAATTTTGAAAGCACAACGATGCCAAGTTTTGTCATTAAATTATACCTTAAAGTGGCATCATTATGCCCTCAAAACTCATTTTGAAACGTTGGCTAAACAAGGCATCATTGAGGTTTCAGTGAAACCTACACTTGGTATAATCGAGGTATCCGTATATTAAAAATGAGACCCAAATTTTGGCATTGTACCACCTTTATTCGGGCAAAATGATACCTCATTTTACTTTCAAGGCATGATAGCAAAATTAGGTATTATTTTGCAATAAAAGTTTGCTCGGGTGAGCGTTTCCGAAAAAAATGAAATCAATTTTCGTGACGTCACAACGCATTCTTTACCCAGGTGCAACTCACAATCTTCTGAACCGATTTTCATTCTTAAAAAAAGCATTGAATTCCTCTCAAAAAGTTTGAAGAGATCTCCAATTTTCGACAGTATGTCACGTTTAAAGGAATCATGAAGTGAAAAATAGTAGAATTTCTATGACCTCACAACGCTTAAAAATAGATACTTTTTTTTAACCGATTCTAGAGCTTGAAGTTGCTGTTATTATTTTTAATCTGATATCATGCTTAAAAGATGGCTTTTTGACAATCATTTTGCAATATTTTTTTATATAGCTAGTTTTTTGACAAAGCTATGTTTAAAATAAAAAATAATTGTTAAAATCAGTTTTTCGTACTAAAATTTTTAAATTTCAACGCCAACATACTCCATTCCGAAAAAAAGGCAACTGAAATTATTTTGATGGAAAATGAAGCTCAAGAAATAAACTTTCAAATGCTGGCCAAATTATTTTTGAATAATGAAAAATGAAAATCGGTTCTCCAGTTGAGAGGCGCTTGGAATGGGTCAATAATGTTCATATCCAGGTTTGTATTCTCGTTACCTCTACCTGTTTAAATTGTTTGCTCATGGAATCCATAGGGAATATGCTAGATTTTTGTTCCTCTGCACATCCGTCGTTTTAAAGAAGGGACGTAAACAAGATCGGAATTGGCAAGTAAGGTTTTGCTTCATTCGTCATTTTGAAAGTCATTAATTGTATTTATTCAAAGGGATTGAATTTATTGTTTTATCTATGTTTATATATTTTGTTCTTCTTTCACCGCACCCTGCAGCGTCTACTAAGATGCCTTAAGCACAGCGACTCTACGTCAGGTAAATAACATTGAAAACGAAAACGGCAGAATGCTTGACCTCTGTATTGTTAACGATGGGTTAAGGATTCCGACGATCGATTTAGCTCCCGCTCCACTCGTCAAAGATGTCCTACATCATCCAGCTCTAGTGGTCTCACTCGGTGCCGCTAGGTTATATTCTCCCATTGAGAAAACGTTCTACTATAAAGATTTCAAGAATATGGATTCCGAGGCTATCTTGCGCGTTCTGGAATCCATCGAACGGGAAGTCGAGCTCGATCTTTCTGATCCCAACGCAGCTGCAGAGAAACTTACGAATATCCTTAATTACACCATCGATCGCCATGTGCCGAAACGTAGCGTAGGTGCTAATCTACGGACTCCGTGGGTCACTAAAGAACTGCGGCAACTGATGACAGCTAAAAATCGTGCTCTTCGTAACTATAACAAGCACAAGTCGCTCTACGCTCAGAACGAATACCGCAAACTGAACTCGACATAAATATAAAAAGACCAGTAAGCGCTGCTACCAGAATTATCTTAATTGGCTACAGCGAAACTTCAAGACCAGTTCGAAAAATTTTTGAAAGCACGTAAAAAATCAGCGGAAAGAAACAGGGCTCCAACAACAACACAGCTGATACCGACCCCGAAATTTGTGAGCTCTTCGCCGGGAAATTCTCAAGCGCCTTTACAACTGAGGGCATTTCTTCAGAGCAACTTGCCAGGGCTGTCCGGAATATTTTACCTCTAGGTTCATCTTTGAATGGATTTCTAATGCAGATGAAGATGCAGCCATCTTGAAAGCGACAGCAAAGTTGAAAAATTCAACCTCTACGGGCCCGGACGGTGTACCAGCAACTTTTTTAAAGCGTTTTATGCCACTTTTGCTGACTCCCATCAAATATATTTTTCAATCATCGCTGGACAACGCAATTTTTCCCTTACTTTGGAAGGAAGCTCATATGTTTCCTGTCCATAAAAAAGGGGACAAGCGAGATGTTAGCAACTACCGTGGGATATCAGCTCTATGCGCGATATCCAAACTCTTTGAACTGGTCGTTATGGATCCTGTTTTCTCGTTTTGCAAGCCTCACATTTTCAACGACCAGCATGAATTCATGCCTAAACGATCCACTTACTGAGCTTCACATCTTTCGATCAAGACTGCTTTGCCAGGAAGACCCAAATTGACGCCATTTACACTGATCTCTCTGCTGTGTTCGACAAGGTGAACCATGATATTGCTATTGCAAAGCTCGGACGCTTACGATTCTGTGGATCTCTACTGGATTGGTTCCGGAGTTATTTAACGGGACGGAAATTATCCGTTCAAACTGGTGAATCCTTTTCCAGGCAATTCCCTGCCCCCTCAGGTGTGCCCCAAGGAAGCCATTTAGGACCGATAATTTTCGTAATCTACTTCAATGACGCACTCTCGCTTCTTGACGGCGCAAAACTCGCTTATGCTGATGACCTGAAACGTTTTCACGCCATAAACAACCAAGACGACATCGACTTTTTACAGCAGCAATTTTCCGTATTTGCTCACTGGTGCGACATCAACTGCCTGCCGTTGAACCGCAGCAAATGCTCGGTTATATCATTTTCCCGTAAGCGGCACACTCTTCATGCTGAGTACATCCTTGGAAGCGATACCATCACGCGAGTCGAACACATCAACGATCTAGGAGTTATCCTCGATCAACGGCTGGAGTTCAAGACTCACACGAACTATGTTGTTGACAAAGCTTCTAGAAACCTTGGATTCCTGTTTCGCATGGCCAAAGACTTCAAAGACGTGTACTGCCTTAGAAGTCTTTATTGCTGCATAGTTCGTTCCATCCTCGAGTACGCATCAGCTGTCTGGTGCCCCTTCTATCAGAACGGAGCTGAACGAATCGAGGCTATCCAGCGGCGCTTCTTGCGGTATGCCCTGCGACACTTGAATTGGCACGATCCGTTTCGTCTACCAAGCTACTAAAATCGTTGCCGCCTCATAGACTTGGATACGCTTCAAGTTCGTAGGAACGCTGCTCGAGCTCTGGTTGTGGCTGACTTGCTGACATCGAGAATAGACTCTCCCGCGCTGCTGGAGGCTGTCCCTCTTAGTGTACGACCTCGAGGATTGAGAAACCAGCATTTGCAGCTTTACGTTCCCATTTGTCTGAACAACTATGGGACCAACAGCGCTTTTGTCGGATTCTTAAAAACTTTTAATCGTTTTTCTGGGCATTTTGACTTTGGCGTTTCGAGAAATGTGTTCCGAAGGAAAATATTAGACGTGTCCAGAACTGTGTCGACTGAATTTTAATTTTAGAAAGTTATTTAGAATTAAGTTATCATTTGGATCAACATGTGATCCGTTGATTTTTTTTTATACAAATACAAATACAAATACAAATATAGGTAGATGAAGCAATAAAACAGCACTTTGAGTAAAAATCTCAATCAATGCAAATGCGAATATTTAAAATTACACACGGTATCTCTTTTTGGAACCCTCTAAAAGAAAAAAAGGCATATCTGAAAATTTGTCACATTATGGAAGAGATTCTTCCCTATCCAATGCACTATTCAATAAAAAAATCGATCGGTGTGTAGTACAACTTTTTATTTTTAGATTCGCGAACAAAATACACGTGCAATTTTTCAAGTTTTTGTTAAATTTTCTTACTTAGAACTTCAAATTGTAACTTTCTTGACTCAACTGCAAACTAAATTCTGTCTTCGACAGAAATGATCATAGAGAACGCATCATTCTTACTATGTATGCTCTTGTTATTTTCCTAGGGTATTGTCTATTTATTCTATATAATTTTTATTGTAATTTTTAAAATTTTCTTCGAAATTTATTTTTTTTGCCAATATTTTTTTATTGATTGAATTGAATTTTTTATTAATTTTTAAAGGAATCATAACACTACACAAAGTACAAATGAGTGAAATATGAAGTTCTTTAAAAAAAAAAATATGATCAAAAACTTGAAAATTTTGCTCGTGTATTATGTTCGCAAATCTTAAAATACAAAAGATGTTCTGGACCCCCCGATCGATTTTCTCCCCTGAATAGTGCGAAAAAAAAATTAAAAAATTTAAATTGCTAATCGTGGGTCCAAGATATTACCATTTATGCACAAGCACTTCTTTCTCTTAGTAAAATTTCATAATAAGAGCATAACTCAAAATCTTTTCTACTGAGATTATTTTTGAATACTATACTACCAGCACAAATTTTCGATATGAATAGCATCAGTTAGAAAACAAATGAATTATCTCGTTTAACATAGGAGTTGGTTAATTAACTAAAAACCTCCGATTTAATGGACTTGGCTGATGTAATACGTTGCTTTATATCATTTTGTATTAACACGTAACTGAATAAGTATCGTTATTTTGTCAATATATTTTTGAAAGTTTTTTATTTACTGTGTACAGTTTCTTTGTCATTATAGCAATAAATTAATATTTTTATATGTATATCTAAAAATATGTTGGTAATTTTGTACTTACATTTAACGATTTCTAGATCGTCCAGTGAAATTTTGGTCAGGAATTTGTATTTATTGGTATCGAGCGTGGATGCTACACTTCCTAGACAAGTCCTACAAAAAGTTCATTTTAGAGATATTTAAAAATATCACTAGGTAATTTACAAGAAACTTACACATTATTTTTCCGTATCGTTCCGCTCCGTCTCTTAATACTGGTGATAACCAAAAGGTCATTGAACAGGAAAAATCCTCGCTCCTTGCGGGTCTGTCCGGAAGGCATCGACACCAGATCGAACAACAGGAAGGCACGATCCGAGGTCACAAGCTCGTTCATGCCCTCGATGACCCCCTCCAGCTCCCGGAGTGCCGTTTCCCGTTGATCATTTTCGAGTGCTTCTTTCTCTTTGCAATTGAGGAACATAAGAATATCGTGCACCAGCTTCAGCGCTTCCTGTAATGGCTTCTGATCGGGGTGATCAATGTCGGTGTGTTTAATCAGTCTTGATAGGATTAATTCATAGCTGAGGAAAAAGAAAACAATGTTAAATTATCTGCCGGATACTCTCAAATAATTAAGATCGAACTTACTTTGGGAATTTTTGTACGGGTTTAATTAACAAATTGTCCAACGAAAGTTTGCCCTTGTGCTCTCGAGCCATGGCTTCCAAAAATCGCGCAAAAGCTGGGCACTTCTGTCGGGTGGCACGAATCGCATCTTTGGCACGGTTCCAGTTATTGACGAATGATGTGTAGGTGTCCAAGATAACTGGTCTCGAAAACTGTTCATAAACAAAATCATAGTTTTAGAAAAAAATAGTTTAAACTCAGAACAACGTGAGATTCTTACCACATCAATAAATGCATCTCCTATTTTCTGTAATGGATCCCAGGAATCGAGACGTCTCCGTAGCTCTTCCAGGAATCTTTCGTGTATGTTGAGTATGGTTGGAACCATAAAGAAGATCTCATCCACCGTTTGGGTATCAACGAGTCCAGAGTGTTCTGGAGATTTTAATTGGTTCAAATATTTCTGAAAAATAACAAATTTAATTAATGTCCGAATTTTGAAAAATTAAACCGCTTACAAACTTACCAACACTATCGTCTGCAAAGATTCGACGTAAGATTTTTCCGTGTTGAAAAGCTCGACCACAACGTGAGTCCGCGTATCCTGTTGAATGAAAGAAGAATCGGAATAAGAACGTGAATCGATAAGAATTTTCGGAAAAATCTTCCTGCCAAGCGTCTTCTGAAGAAACATACAGAGATATAGACAAGTATATTGAAGATAAATAGTGGAAAAGAGGCGGAAAATTGCTGCGCCACCGTTTGTAAGTTGTCCTGTCGTCTGTGTCTTCTGTTTTATGTTGTTGAAAATAGTTGTAAACGATTGAGCAGAAAGCCATTCGACTGTGACAATGTTGAAAGGAAATTCAATTAGGTCGCCCTGAAAAGCTTTTAACTTGAGGGGGGACGAGAATTTAATTCACTTATCGATATGGGTGAATTATTGTCATTTATGGACGAGGCCAAATAATGCCTTTGGTTTTGTGTATCTGCTCAACGACCTAGTTCTCCGAAGTTGTTATTTTCCAGAACTGAAATATAGACTTTAAGGATTAAACTGAAACATTTGTAGCTTTAAATACTAGACAGTAGCAAGAAAGCCTTTTCTTTTTGGATGACACATAGCAACAAGATACATTTTTTTAGAGGTGCAAAGAATTGATGTATTGAATTTTAGTTAATTTCGGGACGCTGAATTTGAACATGCAATTAATATTTTTCTACCGTATCTTGCTTTTGGGATAACTTTTGAAAATAGGTCATAAATCATTTGAAAAATTTGTGTACCTATGGAAACCTGTGAAATATTACAAAAAAAAAACGAATTAACAGTCTCAATTCAATGATCAAATTTCCCGAAAATCGTAGGTAAAATTGAGTTCTAATGATTTTTTAAAGATTCTAATAATGTTTTTTCAGTTTTGTAAAATACAAGCATTCTCGCTGAATTTTAAAGAAAATTAAAACTAAAATCATGCAAAGTGTTTAAAGCAAAAGTGAGAACGCTTTTGAGTGTTCAAAAAAAATGTGTATACAAATGCTTAATACACATGAGCAGACAACTGTTTTCAATACTATGGAGTAATATTTATGTAGAAATCTCCTGCAATTTTCGAGAAAACGATTTTATTGTAAAAATTGTGCGGGTTAAATGCGCCCATTGATGTTGTTAGAAAAAAATATCACTTTTACGGCAATATTTTTGTGTAATTTAATTGAAATCCCAAGAAACTGATATTTTTTATATGACAAAGCTATAAATTAAAAAAATCAATTTTTTTTATTATTTATAGAATAATGTTTTTGCATAGTGCAACTTTACAAACATGATTGTGCCTACAAACACATTTTCTTATTGCACTTTCTAATCGTTATTATGCCTTCATTAAAACCGTAAATTTGCTATACTTTTGATTTTCAACTGAATAAGAAACCCAACTTTTTGTTTTGAGCTTCAGTATAATTTTCAAAGGTTAACATATTACATCAATAGTTGTCTAAACAATTTTTTTTTAATTTTTAGTTTGTATATTCATAAATCTCCTCTAAACCTTGTGTTCAAAGCGTATCACCCTCGGAATGCATTGATTAGATTTGTTTTTTTGTCAGTTTATTTCGAGATTTTTTTTCAAAAATTTATTTTCGACATATACACTTAAGTTTAAAAAAATATTATTTTCACTTTTGACCATTTATTTTACAGCTCCTTGAAAATAAAGTTTAGATAAAATTAGTTATAACAACTTAAATTCAATCATATTTATTTGAAAACCATGATATAACTTCAATATACCAACATTGGAACATTTTGACTATGTCCAACATTAGGAACACACTGAAAGAAGTGTGAAGTGTGAAAGAAGTGTTCCTAATTATGGACATAGCATTTTTTAGTTTTTACTTAAAAAAAGGTTTTAACATTCTAGTTACAAAAATCATTGTAATTGACAATTCGACAAAAATTTCCATTTCTTAAACTTTGTTCTTTAAGAAACATGTTAAGAACCCCGTTCATATTGGACATACCTTGAAACAAACCGGTTTTAACTAAAAATCTTAGTTGTTAGAAAACTAAATTGTACCTCTGTATGATCAAAGTTCAGATAATCCGTTACATTATTAATTGTTTTGTAGTTGTGATAAGTCGAAAATAACGTCAAACGCCAACTGTATGTTAACATTAGGCACACATGCCAAATTGTGAACACCCACCCTATTTAAAATTGACAAAATTGATAAAGTTAACTAATTTGACTGAATTGACAAAATTGACAAAAATGATAAAAATGGAAGATATTCAAAATTGACAAAATTTCTGAAATTAATTAAGGTGACTAAACTGACAAATTTGACCACATTGTAAAAAATGGTAAAATCGGTTAATTTGACAAAAGCAACAAAATTTAAGAAATTTACAATGATGACCACATTGATAGAATTGACTTATTTAACAAAATTGATGAAACTGTCAAAATTGACAAAATTGACGAAATCGACAAAAGTGACAAAACTTGTAAATTTTGTTAATTGAGCCAATTTTGTCAACTATATTAAGTTTGGCTGTTTTGTTAACGTTTGTAAGTTTTTGTCAATTTTTTTCAATTTCGTTAATTTTTTCATTTTTGCCAGTTTTGCATTTTTTTTTAAATTTTGGTTATTTTAGACAATTTTTGCCTTATTTGTCAACTTTGTAATTTTTGGAAATTTCGCATTTTTATCACTTTGTCTTTTTTGTTATTTTTACCATTTTTGACATTTTTGTCATCCAATGTCGAATTTTTCAATTTGGTTCATTTGGTTTTTTTTTATATTTTGCCAAATTTATTTTTTTTTTTCAATTTGGTAAATGATCAATTTGTTATTTTTGGCATTTTTTTCAATTATGTACAAATTTTTTCAATTTTGTCAATTGAAAATTTTATCAAATTTTTGATTTTGTAATTTTTCAATACATACTTTTTTTTGTCAACTTAGCTTAGCTTAGCTTAGCTTAGCTTAGCTTGATTGACTACTCACATCCACCTTTAAACATTGAACCCGAAATGCTTTATTTAATTAACAAGTATTAAAATAATATTGACTAATGCCGTTGAACTTCCTCAATCTACTTTATAGAAACTCTTTATTGGTATAACAATGATATTGAATAAAATGCATTTCGAATCCCATGATCGCAGGCGTGGCTCAGTAGAACGAATTCCACATCGCCAATGGTTGCTACTCCGTGATTGACCGAGGCCACCAATTTTGTTCAAAGGTCAAATGAATGGTGTCTGGGACTGACAGCACATTCACAATGCCCAAAACTGATGCTCTCTCTTTAATCATCAATAACGGCGCCGGCCACGTCCTAGTAGTCAATAGATAGATTGGAAAAGAGAGAAAGGGATAAAAGAAATAATTCGTGCTTTAGGACCGAGGTCACCTCTGCATCCTAGCAAATAATTTTATTGTGGGGAGTGGGTAAAAGGATGTGATCTGGAGACACTTTTGACCAGTGTAATCTGATTTTAAGCATCCTATTCTCCTATTTTCCTAAAGACAAAATAACTAACTAAATGCTTCAATTTAAGTATAATAAAAGTGTATTTGAAAAAAAAAAACCTGAACGCGCGTATATCCATGTCGTATCAATAACTATCATGTTGAATTTCAAGCATTCACAATGAAAAATGTGAAGCATTGAATGACCAATGTCTAATATTCATTGGAACAGTAATAAAAAAAAACTTGAATTTATTTTATCCTACGATTATTTCGCTCATGTGGGTAGCAAGCAAATAGCTGACCACCCTAAATACAAGACAATACATTTATTCTTTACACTCCAAAACAAAGAAATTAACACAAATATAGCGATAATTAGGTATTTGATAAATTAATTTCCTGACTGCAGAAATATTGAGAACTGGACCTTAGTTTTGATGCCGAGACAACTATTGGGAATCGAAGAGCACAAAGCCTGAAAGCAGACTACCTATTATAAATATTTATTTGATTAATCGTATTTGCAAGAATGAAAAGGTATTCTTAGTTCTGACCGTAAGAATCTCATTAAGGAAATTATTCTAGTGTAGCAGAAGCTTTCCCTAATTTTGGAGTCACCGTAATATTTTTCTGTCTCTGCTCTGAACGTAACAACAAAAACTGAAACTTTCATTAATTAAAACTCATATTATGCACTGCTAGATAAACTTTAAGCACTAAACACGATTCAAGAACAAAAAAAATTAACCGTCATAGCCGGCCACGGAACGATTATGAATACCAAACTAATTTATTTCGATTGTATCTCTGAGTATGTAGAAGAAAAAAAAACATGGTAAACTTACTGAACTTTCCACACTAAATCGAATCAACAACACCCCTTCACTAATAGAACTTAATAATAATAAACACCCCTTCCCCAACACACAAATAAACACACACAAACAATGTTCTAGTTGGAAATTCTATACGTAGCTTAAGCATGGAAATGTTAATATAAATCTTTTTTTTTATGAGAACATTTGTTAAACAAATACTTAGCTTTGATCCGTGTTTTGATGTTTCCGTATTCCTTAAAAATCTAGAAGAACGTCTTTCTCTGCTCGCCGGTAGGTGAAATAGCCTGAGAAGCTGTGATCCCTTATTTTGATGTGGCCGTCGCTTGAGGAAAGCCTTGCTGTGCATAGCTTTATTTAAAATCCTTAACCGAGTCTAAACTTAACTTGAAGAACTATAATTTTCCATAAATTTCCACTTGAAAATTTTTGCTGTCAGAAAAAACTTCGTCTAACTTCTACGAGCACCGCCTACCGAGTCCATACTTTTTTTTTTTTTGTCAACTTAGTCTATTTTGTTAATTTTGTTTATTTTTCAAATCTTGTAAATACTCTTATTTTCGACAATTCTCGCAATTTTGTCAATTTATGCAGTTCCGTTGTTTGGGTTAATGTTATCAATTTTGACAATTTTGTAAATTTGTGAAATCAATCATTCTAGTCAACCTAACATTTTGTTATTGAGTCACGCTTGATTCTTGAGCATTATCGAAGAATGTTCGATTGGCAACAACTACCGAACAATCGTACTGGACAGATTTTTCGATGAGAGCCACGAACGTACGGTGCACAACGTATGGAGTGTAGAGGGGAAGAGAAAAGCATCGAAAAAACGAGTCTGCGAGCTTAAAGCTCGAGACGAATGAGTAACATTTGTCTGGTTTGTTTCAAGTTGTTTCTACGAATAAAATTCCCTCCTGTCGTTCGTGCTCAAGGAAAAAGGTTCCTGAGAGAGGAAGAGATGAGTGCATTGCCCGCGTCTCCGTGTCGTTTTTCCCTTCTTAGAGCAATCTAATCTTGCGAATATAGCATTGGATGGAGTATGCAACTAACAATCGCTATCGTAGCATACGACGTGAGCATCCAGTGCCTATGATTGACTTATCTGATTTCGGGGTTATACCCCTTGAAGCAATTCACTTTATGGACATTCATTGGAACTCGGTCTCCAACCTGTCAAAAACCAGTATTTTTGGCTTCTTCCGAGCACAATATCTCGAAATCCTTTGCACACTTGAGGCTCAACGTAATCCCTTCTCACGGATAGATCTAGCTTAAATTTGGCATATGACTTGGTAAGCTAATGATCCATTTTAGCATGGAGCGGGTGAGATTTATCATGTTTTGTTCTTCCTGTATTAACACATTGCGGACCAAATACGAGATATCTCGTTTTTTCACTCTCTGCAAGTGTGCTTCACTTACACTTAGAAGCCTAATTCAAATGTTCTTTATTTTATCATTAAACTTTCTTCGACAAAATTGAACACAACACTTGCCATAACTCAAAAAAACTAAATTTATGGAATTTGGTTCAATGGTTTCTGAGGAATAATGTGCCAAATTTTGGTGTTTCTTGGCTTGGATTTTTTTTCGTCCGTAATGTGTTAAGATTAATAACCGTACTGTACACTATGATAAATCGTTTAAAAAAACAAACTTAATAGTTATAGTAAAGTAACCATTACTTCTACAATTATTTAAAGATTTTAATAAATAAGCGCTTGAAAACTTGGGTTTGAATTGACATTTAAGGTCTTTTGAATTTTTTTTTTTATGTTAAAGGGTGATACGGTCAAAATTTGGTCAATATCAACTTGACGTAATTCTTTCAATTTTGAATTTAAAAAAAACTGAACACCCCTCATTTTGTAGGTGTGTGTGTAGAATGTTGCTACTATTTTGATTTTGGAATTCACTCTTCAGTTGTCAAAATGCCGTCCGAGGAAGAAGAGCAGCGTATCATAGCTGGCAAAATCGCTAAAAGTTGCCAAATCAACCGTTACAAATGTAATTAAAGTGTTTAGGAAACGTTTGTCGACAGCCAGGAAGTCTGGATCGGGGGGAAATCGAAAACCGGAAGCCGCTGAGACGACAAAGAGAGTTGCCGATAGTTTCAAGCGAAACCCTAACCTCTCTCTACGAGATGCCGCAAATAAGCTGGGTGTATCGTCTACAACCGTGAATCGAGCCAAAAAACGAGCCGGACTATCGACTTACAAGAAGGTAGTGACTCCAAATCGCGATGATAAACAAAATACGACGGCCAAAGCGTGAACCCGGCGGCTGTACACGACGATGCTGACGAAGTTTGACTGCGTGGTAATGGACGACGAAACCTACGTCAAAGCCGACTACAAGCAGCTTCCGGGACAGGAGTTTTATACGGCAAAAGGAAGGGGAAAGGTAGCAGATATTTTCAAGCACATGGAACTGTCAAAGTTCGCGAAGAAATATCTGGTTTGGCAAGCCATCTGTACCTGTGGCTTGAAAAGCAGCATTTTCTTAGCTTCCGGGACTGTCAACCAAGAAATTTACGTGAAAGAGTGTTTGAATAAACGTCTGCTGCCTTTCCTGAAGAAACACGGTTGTTCCGTACTGTTTTGGCCGGATTTGGCATCTTGCCATTACGGTAAGAAGGCCATGGAGTGGTACGTCGCCAACTACGTGCAGGTGGTTCCTAGGGACAAGAACCCTCCCAACACGCCAGAGCTCCGCCCAATTGAGAAATACTGGGCTATTGTCAAGCGGAATCTAAAGAAGACCAAAAAAACTGCTAAGGACGGTCAGCAGTTCAAGGCAAACTGGCTTTCTGCGGCGAAGAAGGTGGACAAGGTGGCTGTACAAAATCTGATGGCAGAGGTTAAGCGTAAGGCCCGGCAATTCGGATTTGGAAAAGCGGAAGCCTAGCTGAATATTTTTCCTGAAATTTATACTAATTAAACTTGAAAAAGAAATTTAATTTGATTTTTTAAATAAACGATTTCATCGATTTACAAGCGTTTTCCCTTGACCAAATTTTGACCGTTCACCCTTTACTATCGAGCCTGGAACTGTCGATGAAATATTTTTTTCTCTAAAAACGAAGTATTGGTAGATGAAACTGACGAGAGATACCCGTTATTCGATCTGTTTCAAGTTTGTCAAGTGACTGTTTGCATTATCTAGTTTTGTCTTTACTCTTTAGCCTGCGAAAACTCAAGTGAAAATATTCTTATTCAGCCAAAAAAAACTTGCGATCTACGAACAAGATGCTTTCAGTCAAACTATTCTACAAATTTGTCTTTGTATAACTACTTAGCTTTCGTTCGCAAATACAAACCAACTAAGACATCCTGCATGTATTTGATATGTGATCGCATTTTCTTAGATAACATTGACTAAAATGTATCATTATAATTCCTGCCTGATTCTAGATCATTTAGGACATCGTGGAAATCAATAAATTTTATTTAATAATATTGCGGTCTGCGATTCATCTCTATTGAGGCTAAAGAGCTGTATCATGATTCATGACTATTTTATTTCAAAGAAAATAATGTAATATTTTGTGTTTTAATTTCAGAATAATTGAATACAAACTATTCATAATGCAATTCTTCCGTTGTGAAAATATTTACCAAAAATTAAAAAAAAAAATCTCACATCAAACCAATGCTTCCAGAACAGTACTTACATTGTAACAATTTGTGACACAATGCCACGGACCAGCACCAGATTCACTTAAAGACTTGGGAGTCCGTTCGGGATCTTCCTCAGAGTCGGAGCACAAATTTAGAGGCATCATTTTATGTTCACGTTTTTCTCTCCTTCACCTATCACACAGATTACTGCTCGAGCTTTACGTAATTTTGTTAACTTTTGTTAATTAGATCTCCGATAGCAGGAAAAAAAATCGCTTCGCATTTCCCTACATCTTCACTGCAAATATGCAAATCCATTATTTGTCAATCAATTATTCTTCTGTAGACAGAGAGGGAGCTGCAATGGAAACCTGTTGCACAGTTTTTTTTCTTCCAGCAATCAACAGAAGCACAATGGGGTAGACTTGTTGCTTCGGCCGATTAACTAACATGGAAAAGTCCACTTGAACACATTTGTTGGCGGAAATGGAAGATCTTCAACGCTCGAAAAAGGAAAAGGTATTTATTCTACGGGAAATGTTCTGATATTTTCCGAAAAAGGCGTTCAGCAGGGAACAACTAATATGAATAAATAAAAAACCGATGGTTGATTGATTCGTGCTGAGCGTCTAGCGACCTCGAGTACATTTCCATCGCGAGTCTGTTAATCACATAACAAACGGGAGAATTTTCCAATACAAACAAACACCGAGTGTTGAGTCTATGTTTTGTGTATACTAATACAGCTGTTGAGTTTTCCACCATTCGAATTGAAGATTTTGGATATCGGCTGCTGGTTATTCGGGGATATAAGGCTATATCACTCAGTACATACGCAATGTAAACTATACGGGCATATACATAGGATCCCTCATCAGCGTCAGCATTGTTCGACGGTTCATTTTCGCACACGCATTTTCCACCAAACATTAATTTTTTTTAGGCTGCCTTCGTGTAAACAACTATCATTCTGCACGTTTTTCAGCGCATAACATCACACATTTTGCACTATTCTGGTATCGATGCTCGACTTTTTATCCCATTTCAATTGTGGAAGAAAATTCATCTCTGGTTTCAGCTTCCGGAAAAAAGGAAACCCGTATGACATCTGACAATGAATTTTCATTGAAGCAATTAATCGCAATCAGATATTCCGGGGGAAAATTCCTTCTCTATCTTCACCGAATTCCTGCACCCAAGGTTAAATAGTTGCAACTTTTCATCAGCTTTCTTGCTTTTCTCCGCCACAGTAATGCAAAACAAACACTCCCGTTTTCAAATAGTTCGTGAAAAAACTGCGTTGTTATAGGCTATGCGCTACCGTTGTGATACTACTCCAAACACACTCTGCTGGGGCCCTCTCGAAACTCGAGTGGAATTCCACTCTGCTGGACGAATGATTTTCCACCCGTTCGATTTCCACGGCTTACGGGGGGGAAATTATCCTCCCTCATTGAGATAACTTTCGGCGGAGAAAAAGAGAGAGAGCGGATGAAATCTCTCACCATTTTTCCCGACATCAAGGATGAACAACGGCTATGGGAAAATTGTTTGGAAAGCTTTTTTGTCCAACCATGTGGAAGCTGTCAGATAAACGAACGTTCAAAAAATCTTCCAAAGCAGCCGTTAGGTAGGATGATAACTAACTACATATTTGGATCGTGTGCCGGTTTAACCTTCGCCAAAAGTCGGTTCAAGGTTTGTTACAACTATTCTTTATGATTTATCAGTAACAAATCAATAAAAAAAATGAATTATTCAAGTATTTTCAAACGGAACGCAATATTTCATTGCGTTTGATTTTAAACATATTCTCTTCTTTTTTTTTGTTCAAACAAAAGAAATTCTTATCTGAGATTACAATCAAAATCTTGATCTAATCAAATTTAAATTTTTCTCTTTAACGAAGAAAACATTCAATGTCAAGTGTATACTATGAAAAAAATCATATCCGAAGCTAACCCCTCGTCGTCATGATTTTCAAAAAGTGATCATTAGACTGGCCCACAACGAAAAAAATCATTATATTCCACGCGGCACCCCCTAAATTTGTGCATTTAGGTGAAAAAATGACTTTCTGAAAGTTTCAGGCCATTTGGCAGAAGCACGAGCTGGCGCAAAGGACTTGAAATTTGTATGGAGATTTTCGGAAAAATGTATGAAAAATCGACATGCTTTCACTCTTTGTGTTCTAAAATATGTTATCAGTATGCTAGAAAGCTCAGAATTTCAGGAATTGTAGTTCAAACAATGACAAATAAGTTTGTAGAAGATTGTGATGCGATACGAGTTTACTGTGATGAGTTATTTGCAATTGAATGTGTGATTTTTTTCGTATTTCTTTGATATATTGTGATTGGAGTATGGGCTAATAATCACACTAACTTGATCGCATCGTCACACAATGAGAATAACATATAGAAAGTTTGTGACCTTTCTTTTAACATTCGTAGATATTTGTTATAAAATAAGCTACAACTTTCCCTAGGACACAAACTTTTTATCTGTTATTCTCATTGTGTGACAATGCGATCAAGTTAGTACTAATAATCCACCTATACAGCGTTTACGATATATCGATGAAACGCGAAAAAAATCACACATTCAATTGCAAATAACTCATCACAGTCAACTCGTATCGCATCATAATCTTCTACAAACTTGTTTGTATTTGTTTGAACTACAATTCCTGAAATTATGAGCTTTCTAGCATACTGGTAACATATTTTAGAACACAAAGAGTGAAAGAATGTCGATTTTCATACATTTAGCTGAAAATCTCCATACAAATTTCAAATCCTTTGCGCCAGCTCGTGCTTCTTCCAAATGACCTGAAACTTTCAGAAAATCATTTTTTCACTTAAATGCACCAATATAGGGGGTGCCGCGTTGAAAAAAATGTTGTAAAAATCATCCCATACAAATTTGGGCCAGTCTAGTGATCATGCAAGTGCAAAACGCGCTCATATTTCATTATCCATTTATGACTTTCATCGAAACCATTACAACTTGTGTAAGTTGAAATTTCTGGGAATAGATTAGATGAAAATTGATTTTGAAAAACATCCGAATTAGAATAGAATACATCTTGCGATTTTTATCGCATCTTTTCAAACATCAATTTTCATCTAATCAATTCCCAGAAATTTCAATTTACTTAGTTGGATTTATTTCTCCACAAAAAAAAAGAAAAACTTTATAAAATGCTTAAATTTCAACCGCCAAATGTTACCGCAGGGGTTGAGAGATAAAACTTTAGGTCTTCTGAGGTTTCGGAATCTATTTTAGAAGATAAACTGGTTAGCTTTTTGATGTTTCACGATCTGATTATAATTTTGTTTTGAAAAATAGTGGCTATCTTTGGATGCACAGCTCTTTTTTTTACGCGCTGTCGGTTGAGTTCAACTGAGTTTAATTTGTTGGTTTAGGCTTTCTATTGATATGTATAAATTTAACATTAGTTTTGGATAAATTTTTTGCAAAGTAGCAATCAGTAATGAGCTTTTTCCTCTAGAAACACTTAAAATTTGAAAAACAAAATCCGCATTTTTGGTTGTTTTTAGAAGAAATTTTTGATTGCTTGCTTGCAAAAAATATATATTCAAAACTAATGTTTAATTTATATACCAATGGAAAGCAAAAAATTGACCAACAAACCCACTCAGAAAATTATGCCAACTCGGCCAAACTCTTCAGTGAACTGTAGCTTACTGAAAAAGGGCATTATATTGGATATTTTGCTATATATCTCCTTTCTTAGTTGAAATATGTATCTGACATGTTCCGCAAAATTGTGTGTTTAAATAATTTAAACAACTTTGTTCAATAATCCAGGTTTCTAAATCGTTAACTAAAAAAAATGATATTAAATAAAAGCTAAAAATAACTTTAATTATTTTTAAAATACTCGTAACTTTCTTGATTTTTATGCGATCTTGACGGTGTGTTCGACAAAGTTTCTCAAAATAATAAGATCTACTAAAGACAACTTTTTTGAAGTCTTTAAACCAGGAGTTTGAAACCTTTAAAGCTAACGGGCCACATTGAATTGAGAATATTTTCTTAAAAGAAAACAAGTTGATATTTTGCAGAGATTTATTGATAATAATCATTTGAAATGAGAAATACTGAAATTATTCCTAATTTCGTATAACAAGAACGTATAAGTTTTTTATAAAAAGACTAGCTGACTCGGTGTGCTTTGCTACACCTTTTAAAATTACGTTTTGGTACCTAGTTATTTAACTTTCCATTTATTTGCACAAAAATATCAATTAAATTTTAAAATTCTTTGCTTCATAAGTTTATAACTTATGCCAAAATATTTTTTTTATATTTGGAATGTTCGCTTTCCCTTTTAATGTGAAGAGACTCCCAATCTTTTAAAGAAACATTTTTTGTAACTAAATAACGTCATGGGACACTTATTTAACCTATTCGTTCTTGAATTATTCAAATTGTTAGAGTGACCCCCTTCCCTATTTCTATATCCCTAATGGAAGGAAGGGGGGACTCATAACATAAGAATAACATTCCTTGTATACAAATACGATCCTATGTTATTTTGGCTCCATTCTCGATAAGTTCTCGAGTTATTGAAAAAAAGGTGACCCTCTGTCAACTATCTGGCAAAAGAAGGGAGTCTCAAACCATCGAAAAAACATTGCCCGTACAAAAATATGCTCCTATGAAAATTTGGTTCCATTTTCTCGATAAGTTATCGAGATAATAAAAAAAATTGAATGAGTGACTCTTTTCCCATTTTTTATCGTTCCACTGAATGGAGGGAGGGAAAACATTTCTTGTGCTCGAATTCCTTCTCATGCCATATTTGGTTTCGTTTTTTTTTTTATTAGTTTTCGAGTTATGCTATAAAATTGGTATCGGAGCCCCTCTTCCTACCTATCCCCTACCTGGAAGGAAGGGATCAAGATAAAATATTCCGTGTATTCAAATACACTCTCATGCCTAATTCTGTTCCATTTGCTCGATTGTATGATTATTCTCATGTCATATTTGGTTCAATTTGTTGGATAAGTTCTTGGTTTATGCTTAATAATCGTATATGAGCTCCCGTCTTCCCTAGCTGTATCCTCAATTGAAGGAAAAAGAAGTCTCAAAAAAGCAAATAACCGTTAAACGTATCCAAATGCTTTCCCATGCCAAAGTTGTTTCAATTTGCTCGATTAGTTCTCGATTTATGTGAAAAATTGTAAAGAAGCACCCCTCTTTCCTTCCTAACGCCCCACTGCAAGAGGCAGTAGGGCAAATATTCATAGAAATATTCCTTGTGCTCAAATACCCTTGTATTAATAAATACGAAATTTCCTTCCATTTGCTGGGTAAGGATCCGAATGATGTAAAAAATTGTAAGGGAGCACCCTCCTCCCTCAAGTTTTTTCGACTGGAAGAACAGTGGGTTCTCCAGATATCATAGAAATATTTCTCGTAATCAAATACCTTTCTACACCAAATTTAGTTCCATTCGCTTGATTAGTTTTCCAGTAATGCTGAAAATTGTAAAAGAGCCCCTCCCCATTTTCTATCTCCTTACTGGATGGAGGGAGGGGTACAAAATATTCATAGAACTATTTATCGTACCCAAATACCCTTCCAAGCCAAATTTGGTTTCATTTTCTCGAATAGTTTTCAAGTTATGTAATATAAAAGGGGTTAAAGGCCCCTCCCCTCCTTCCTGAATCTCCACTGAAAGAAGGGAGGGGTCTGAAATAATCATAGAACCATTTCTCATATTCCACTACCGTCCTATGCCTAATTTGGTTCCATTTGCTTGATTTGTTCTCCAGATAAGTAAAAAATTGTAAGGTGGGCCCCCTCCCCCCTTCCTATCTCCCCACTGGATAGAGGGAGGGGTGCCAAATCATCATAGAAACATTCTTCGTACCGAAATACACTCTTATGCCAAATTTCGTTCCATTTGCATGATCAGTTCTCGAGTTATGAAGACTTATCACTTTTATATATATGACCCCCTCCCCCCTTCCTGTTAGGGGGAGGGGTCCCAAACCGTAATAGGAACCTTCCCCGGCCTCCAATACCCCTACCAGCCAAGTTTTACGCAAATCGGTTCAGTAGTTGTCGAGTCCATAGGGAACAGACAGACAGACAGACAGACAGACAGAAATTCATTTTTATATATATAGACTAGCTGACCTAGTGTGCTTTGCTACACCTTTCCAAATCAAACGATATTTTCAGAAATTATTCAAATTTTTATTGTTTTGTTGGCATTATTTGAAATCTAATTATGACATAATTCATAAGCAACCGCTATAAAATGAGAGCTGCAGCTGGAGTTTCGAATTGCAACACAAAGATAAATTAAACTAATATTTTGAATCTTGATCTATAAATTAGTGTTAGAGATCTGATAATTTTAATCTGTTTCCTTAGGCTTCGCCCTAAAAAAGGAGGGTCTCAAATTAATCGTACGCAAATAATCTTACTTATAAAATATGGTTGATTTTGCTTGATATGTTCTGGATTTATGCTAAAAAACTGATAAGAGAGCCTCCCCCCTGTCCTTCCCTTCACCCCCTGCTGACCCATTTTTTTCGTTGCCAAAAATCCTCTTTTATCAAATATAGTTCCATTGGTTGATAAGGGCTGTCCCAACGGTAGATGCAAAACACGGTTTTCGACCACGCTAAAACATTTCGGCTGGCACCGGTGGCGTAAATTGCTGTTTTAGCACAGTTATCGATTTCAAATTTCCCAACAGTTATACGCTTTTGTTCCAAATTCATGCAAATTTGAAACAGATTTTCAAAATATACGACAGACCGATTTAGTTCACGGTGAGAAAATTTTAGCCAACAATGATTTCTTTCACACATGTTTGGGTAACATTGGGTGTGATAATAATTTCTTTTTGAGATATTATTTGAATGTTTTTTTTTCGCTTCAACCATCCTATACGTAACATAAATTGAGAATAGATGTTAATAAAAACCATATCAAGTCTAAATAATAGATGTCACATTATCCTCGATTTTATAAATAAATAAGAAGCTTTTCATTAGGGCTCGACGAATTAGTTAATCCAGTCAGCGTTCTTAAATTTGAAAAAAATAAACGAAAAGAAAATTTTAATACTTTTTCGATGAGGTAAAATAAATGTTTATTATGTTATTGTTAATATTGAGAGATTTTTAGTTTCGTATGGATTGCTCGGAGCTTTCGTCAATATCAGCATATTTTTCTGTATCCATACATAAATTTGCAAATAGTGAAACAAGTTTTTGTGAAACAAAAATGTCGACAAATCAAGGGAAAATTTCCTTTGACTTTGGGATAAACATTTCTCATTTCCTCATCACTGTCTACAATAACTTGAAAAAAAAAGCTTTTTCATTTCATTTTAACAAAACTTTATTCCATTGATTCAAAGCAATTTGATTGAATTAACTGAAGAATTGTTTCAATTGACCTTTTTTTCCTCGTTGTGTAGTAATTTTCGCTTTTAAATTAATGGAATCCTTGTAGAATCTGTCAAAAAGAATATTTGTAGAATTAATTTTAAGATAATTAACCGTGAAACTCAAAACTTATGCAGTTTTTCTAATAAAATGGGTTTTTTCTTCTCAATTATTGAGTGTCTGCAATGAAAGTGTTTACCTAACCTACCTAAGGGTCCAGCGCCGATTGACCGGCGCATAGGGCTGAGATAAAAGATCTCCACTGCTGGCGATCCGGAGCCAGCGTCTTCACTTGCTGCCAGCCGAGGTTCTCGTCAACTGTGCGGATTTCAGCGGCTAGACTTCGCCGCCACCAGCTTTTGGGCCTGCCTCTTCTTCGATGCCCATCTGGATTCCAGTCAAGCGCCTCTCTGCAAATCTCGTTTTCATCTCTTCGCAGCGTGTGCCCAATCCATCTCCACTTACGTTCCCGAATCTCGATTTCTAGCGCCTTTTGATGACACCGGCGATGAAGTTCAACGTTTGAGATCCAGTTGCCAGGCCACCAAGCGCGGATGATGTTCCGCAGGCAGCGATTCACAAAAACTTGCAGTTTTCGCGTCGTCACCGCATATGTGCACCAAGTTTCACACCCGTACAGCAATACGGATTTGACGTTTGAGTTGAAGATTCGGATCTTAGTTCGTAGAGAGATCTGGCGTGACCGCCAGATGTTTCGGAGACTCGCAAACGCAAATCGGGCTTTTCTGATCCGGGTCTCGATGTCCTTCTTGGTCCCACCATCAGGCGTAATCTGGCTACCAAGATACTGGAAGCACTCCACTGTCTCAACCTGTTGTCCAGCTACCACGAAATTGGAACGATTTTCTGTATTGATTTCCATCGACTTGGTCTTTCCGACTATGATTTTGAGACCTGCTGCCTTGGAGCTTTCGGTGAGGTCGTCGAGTTTGCTCTGCATGTCTGGTTGTGTTTGGGCGAGCAAAACAATATCGTCTGCCAGGTCAAGGTCGTTCAGTTGCTCCATGGTTGAAGGATTCCACGGCAATCCTCGGTTTGGTCTACAGTCAATCGATCCAGTCAAGATCTCATCCATTACGATGAGAAAAAGCAGCGGTGACAAAATACATCCTTGTCTCACTCCAGCAGTTACCGGGATTGGTTCGGACAAGACACCGTCGTGCAAGACCTTGCACGAAAATGCCTCGTACTGTGCTTCGATGAGATGGACTAGTTTCTCTGGGACCCCTCGTCGCCTTAGAGCCGCCCAGATGTTTTCATGGTTAAGTCGGTCGAATGCTTTTTCGAAATCAACGAACACCAGCAGAAGAGAGTCCTGGAATTCGTTGATTTGTTCCAGTATTATTCGTAGCGTTGTGATGTGGTCCACACATGATCGTCCGGATCGGAATCCAGCTTGTTGCCGTCGGAGTGTAGCGTCGATTTTCTCCTGGATCCTGTTCAGGATCACTTTGCAGAGTACTTTGAGGGTTGTACAGATCAAGTGTTTCCGTATTAAATTTGCTCCTACACCGGTGGGGAGTGGGTGTTTTAGCCGATTCTAAAATTTCAAATTTTGCTAAAATTGGTATACTTAAAACCAATATTTACGCCTGAACCGTTGCAGGTGCTCTAAGTATTTAAGCTTAACAACAAAGTTTATATGGAGTCCCCTCCTTTCTTCCCCTCTCTACACTGTAAAGCGTAAGGGTCTATTAGGATATATTGACAGTTTTACACGAACACCACCTTAGCAGGAGGCCTCAGCCATAACCTCAAACCATGGGAGAACAGAATCGATTTTTGACAAGGGCGCACGATAAACTAGGGTTGCCATCCGTCCCGCAAAAGCGGGACATGTCCCGCTTTTTTGTTGAATGTCCCGCTGTCCCGCTTTTTCCTCAAAATGTCCCGCTTTTTTTTTCTTGGAAAACGTTTACAAAGTTAACTGACTGACACCAGAAAAAATCAAAATTTAGTCTCAATATGAATTTTATGATTAACAGAAAATCTTTCAAATCAACTTTTTCTCAAAATAAGCAGCATTTTCCATAGCTTATATAAGGCAATACAGAATAAATCTAAAGCTTTTATCAGTACAATAAGATTCGTATTCAGTTAAGTATTTTTGCAGGACGTAAGCCAATGTATGAAAAAAAAATTGTTAAAGTTGCCTCCAGATAATTATACATTATAGAATTATAGAGATACACTTTTTCGTCGGAATCTTAGTTAAATTTCCAAATATTATACACCACCTTCAATTGTCCAAAGTATTAAAAGATGAAAGTTTTCTTGATGTTTTCAAACTTTCAAACAAATTACCAAACAAACTTATTTTATAAAAAGTTAACAATGGTTTTTAACGCGGTATCAAATCCGCCGTTCACATGAACGACTAGAAATATTTTCACTCAAATATTTAACTTGTTAATTTGCGAGAACTGTGGAAAAAACGGTGCATATTGCAAAAATCACTGTAAATAAAAGCCATGTAAGAAAAAATAAGCAAAATCAATCTGCGTTAAAAAAACCTTTGAGCAAAATTTTGGCTGATAGTAAACGTATAAGTTTGGCTACACATTTAAGCTTTTTTTTAAATTTTCTTAAATGTCCCGCTTTTTTCCGCTGTGTCCCGCTTTTTTCGTGAAATGTCCCGCTTTTTTCTGAAAGTATCTGGCAAGCCTACGATAAACGCGTTTTTCCGATACTCATATAGACAAATTCGCCCTGTGGAAAAACGATAGTCGCTGGTCGGTTGAATTTTTGCTCGATTAGGTGTGTAGGTACACATCTAATCCATCGGGTTGATTCTGTATGGAAGCTGCGATTGCTTCGCCTCCCATAAAGAATTAACCGTTGCCGAGCAAAGATCCGAATCTTCAACTCAAACGTCAAATCCGTATTGCTGTACGGGTGTGAAACTTGGTGCACATATGCGGTGACGACGCGAAAACTGCAAGTTTTTGTGAATCGCTGCCTGCGGAACATCATCCGCGCTTGGTGGCCTGGCAACTGGATCTCAAACGTTGAACTTCATCGCCGGTGTCATCAAAAGGCGCTAGAAATCGAGATTCGGGAACGTAAGTGGAGATGGATTGGGCACACGCTGCGAAGAGATGAAAACGAGATTTGCAGAGAGGCGCTTGACTGGAATCCAGATGGGCATCGAAGAAGAGGCAGGCCCAAAAGCTCGTGGCGGCGAAGTCTAGCCGCTGAAATCCGCACAGTTGACGAGAACCTCGGCTGGCAGCAAGTGAAGACGCTGGCTCCGGATCGCCAGCAGTGGAGATCTTTTATCTCAGCCCTATGCGCCGGTCAATCGGCGCTGGACCCTTAGGTAGGTAGGTAGAGCAAAGATTCAACCGATTAGTTTGAGCTTTCTCCCACATGCCCTAGACTTACATTTTCAAAACCACCTTTCAATGTTTCTTCTCCAAAAGCGCCCTAGCTTTAACTATCCACCTATCATTTCCTATCTTTCAATTTCATTCTACTAGAGTTCATCTCGCCGAAATGCCATTAAAATATTATAACATAGTTATGACGGCGTCAAAAATCTGAAAACTGAATCAGACTCCAATCCTCCAAGTTAGCTCACCAGCACCTTACCATTAGACCAACTCATAAGTTGTTTGAGAGGCAAGCTGTAGTTCTATGAGAGAAGTTGAAATCCCATCAAGCACATTCAATGAACCTTCAGCATTGTATAAGTCACACTCACACCAGATAAATTTTGAAAGTTGACATAATTTGGCACATTTTTGTTCGAAAGATTTTCAAAATACGAAACACAGAATTTTTGACGAATTTTAAAAAGTAGTTGTTTACCGAACTTTATGTCAATTTGCAATTTCTCAGATTTTCTTACACTTAAATCCACTTAGAGTCTTGGAAAATCTGAGAAATTGCAAATTGACAAAAATCTAGAAAACCCGCTACCTTTGAAAATTCGTCAAAAAATTTTGTGTTTCGTATGTTGAAATCTTAAGTTGTGAAAATGTGCCAAATTACGTCAACTTTCCAAAAAAACTTTTCAAAAATTTTATGGTGTGACTTAAACAATTTTAACGGTTCATTGATTGAAAAGTACGGTTCTTACACCAATTTTTTACCTTTTTTGTGGTCATGATCTTGAAAATTTTGGAAAAAAAATCAAATTTTCCTATGCGCAACAAATAGCTTCTTACTTTTTTGGATACTGAGGGATTTTTTTAGCATTTCATAGCTGATCTACGGTCTCTTTTCCGAAACATGATTTTTAGGTTTTTTTTTCCAAGGCAGAAAACTGAAGTGTTGTAACTGAATATTGTCTGAAAAACATATTGGAGTTACATTAGAGGTTTCCAAAACCATAAATTTTAAAAATAGGTTAAGAAACAAGAGAGATAAACCGATTTTAGTCAGGAGTGTCAAATTGACACTCCAGGAACTAAAACAGGTAGAAATTTCTGGGCGCATGAGGGTTTTTAAACAAAGTTTAATTTGAATTTGGTTTAATTAATTAATTATTTATTTCGTTTTTTTTTTTGAGTTTTTCATCAAAATTCTCTAAACGTTACAAAAAAACTAAATTTAAACAGTGCGTGGGTACACTAAGCGGGTCATCTAAACAAGAAAAATATGTGATTTACTTTTTCTGATTTCGCGTTTCGTGCTACATTTCGATATAAAACTTAACAATGTTTCCCCTTGAAGATCGTCACTCATACTACGTTTCAGTGCTATGCTTTTCAAAATCGCACAAAAATGGATTTCAAAACAGCACAAAGAACATCCTTAAGAAAATCTTAAAACTTGCCCTCGGGTTTCATGTGACGTAGGCGTCGACTTGCGCGGACGTCAAAAATTTTCGCTCCATAATAAAGTTCTTTTAACTGAGGAAGAAAAAAGTGTTAATTTGAAAGAACCAGTATCGAATCTAGTCAAAAAAATCTAGTCACAAAGGTGTACAAAATTGTGAAGAGTGCTGTATCAGAGAAAACTACAGGCTGTAAGAAGAACCAAATCAGCTTCAGAAACTTTATACAGAGCTATTGTACATTATCGTATGAAGTGTTTGGCAGGGAACTTCACGCTTTATTTTTATCGGGATGAATCATCCAAACGGATGAAAATATTTGCAAAAAAATCCACGCTTTATTCCTCCCCTTGTTCCAGTATCTTTTGCGGTATTGCACATGCTTGACTTGGCCGTAGAAATCTCTGCAATGCATTTTTAAATGTAACAGAGATTACATTGAAAAGAAAAATGAAGGACGAAAGTCTTCCATTTTCCAGGATGCTTACATGTTTTGGCTATGTTGGTAGAAGAAGAAGAAGAAGCAGAAGAAGAAGAAGAAGAAGAAGAAGAAGAACATCCATCACTTCTTAACACGTTCGTCGCCACGCTCATTTTGGTAGTTTTGCTAGCCGGGCCCAAAGAAATTTTCAGAGAGAGAAAGCAAAGAGGAAGAACTCCCATATTTGAAACGTGTGGCGAAGCTGAGCGGTAAACTCCAGTAAGAGAGCGTCACCTGCTTTTTGATGTGACGGGGCCCCCCAGGAAATACACCCGTCTGCCAAATATGGGTGACGTGGCGACGAACGTGTTAAAGGCACGGTTATTGGGTCTCGCACGATATGTTCCATGAATAACATAGTCTTAATGGAATCATACTAAAATTTGTGTTTAAAAAATCTGTTCAGTGTAAAATAAGAGATCGAAATACTTTTTTTCTACCAAAAGTTCCGGGATGGTGGTCAAAACTTCCATCGGACCCTCACATATTTATGCATGATACATTTATTCTTAACAATTTCGAATTTTGTAGAAACAGCTCAATAGAATAAAATTGTCAGAAGTTATAAGCATTTTAAACACAGATTTTTTCGGAACTTTTTTCATTTATAGCCGATTACAGGTAATTCATTGAAAGATTTTGACCTAGTTTAAAAATGTTGAGAAATTAAAATAAATGAACTACAAAATGAATCTATGAAAAGCTTGCCAGATTGCGCGGTTTTACCCGGACTTGTCCGAATATTTAATACAAAATTTTGGGAAATTCCGGTCCCTCCTGGTTGCCGGATTTCGTTGGAAATTGCTCGGATTATGCCCGAACTTATCAACTAGAAAGTTGATCATGAAATGGGGGCCTGTGCTTTCAGGGGTTTGCGATTTTGTACGCAAAATCGTACACAAATCTCAACCAAAGTTGCTTTAAATTTTGATTTTTGTGTCAAAAACTAAATTTTTTGAGAAGGTTTTTTTATTGAATTATACTGACCGGTTTTTAAGAAGTGTTACGTAGTGGATATTTTACCTCTTTAATTTCAATAGTCGCGAATATTACAACCAGCAGTTTTGCGCCATCTGCGAATGCAGATGTTCTAGCAGCCAAGATACTTTGCCCGGACTCTTAACCCAGCGGGGGATAATTTGTTTTCGAGCTCTACTAAGGGAAGAAGAAAACTGGCAATATCGTTGGGAATATGGATCGGCTCTTTGAAAATCAATGCAAGCGCATTTCAATCCCAAAGATCTCAAAGGAATCAATAAAGTACAACGACTTACCAACGAATTGCCAACTACGTCTTCCGGGTGTCTAAACATAGGCCGTCGGATTGCCTCTTTAGTCAGACAGGGGATTAGTCTCCAAACACCTCACTTCCGTCAACTTCCGATACTATTACGAAGGATATCGATTTTCAACACGCAATCTACTACGCCGACAATTCCAAACCACGGCAATTTTCTACTTCCGTTACAACTCTAAATAGCTACGACTCTTTAGCAACATCCGACTCATAAAAAGGTTCCAGGGATAGAGATGACTCATGTCTTGCCAGTTTTCAGGAAAACTTTTCCCACCGCTCTTCTTCTGAGGTTTTTCCTCAAACCCAATGCCCAGACAAAGCAAAAAAGACGCGCGAGTAGTTTAAGCATTTTTTTGGTGGTCGTAGTCGACTATCCCTTGGTTAGCCATTGCGCTTTAAGGACGCCCTCTCGATCTTAGATCAAGAAGCGTCGCTTACACTGAGTAAATCTGGCTCACTGACCTTCAAAGAGTTTCACTAAAATTACTAACGATATTGTCAATAAGCTTCGTGAGCATTTGTTGCCACGCAACAGAAGCTTATAATACCATTTAAAATTAACTGATGGGAATCTATCATCATCAAAATCGGTCAACATTTGTGAGTAGACGAATGATAACACACTTCGGATCATAAAGAAATTACATATTCTTGCTTAACAAGGTTAAGATATCGAAAAGTTTGATAAAGTTAATATTTTATAAATCTGATAAAGGAGCCACTATCTCGAATGAACCTTGTGGTGTTTAAAGAGATGGATACATGAGTAAAGCACTTACCAAACACTTCAGCACGGCTGTCGGTAGAGCATTGCTGGAACCACTGGAACCACTTCCACCTGTCAGCTGCTCGGTAATAAGTTTTTCACTAGAACCTTTCAGCAGTTCAGCCAACAGTTCCGGAGATGCCATCAGACTTTTCGGAGTGTCCGGGGTATTGAGCACGAAGCTGCGCTCTGAAGGCGTTCGGCTAGCGGCCTGGCTGTACTGGCTGTCATCCAAACTTCGTTTCTGGTGCTTGTCACTAGCTCCCGAAGAACTTCGTTTGGTTGGCTTTTCATGGCCATCGGAGTTTCGGTTGAAGCACTTCTCCGAAAGACGACTATCGAGGGAAAACTTCTTGGTCTCCTGCTTGCTGGGAGACTTGTCCGACTTATCGGAATCGGTGCTGCGCTGCTCAATATTGCTGAGATTTCGTTTGGAGTTGCTCGTTGGGGACGATTCAGTTGATCCTAACTCGGCTAGCTTCGAAGGACTCGAAGCCGTTCTGCTGTGACTGGGCAGCGGAAGACTAGCATTGGTTTTTCGTGGTTTGAACAGTTTGTTAGTGTAACGATCGTTTGTCTCGTCCATCGACTGACTACCACTACCTCTATTTCTATTGAAAGATGGGAAGGAGTGGGAACTGAGGAAGAGAATGATATATTCAAGTTATGAAAGGCTATTTACACGAAATAGTTTATATCTGACCAAAGGGGTTTTAAATCAAGAAAAAATTACCTTTCATGCCGGCAAAGTTCCTCCAGTATTTCGTTGTAGTGTACTTTAGAAGGTTTTTTCATCTCCGCTTCCAGCATTTGACCGTAGGGACCTCGCAGCGGCCTCTTCGAGTAGCGTTTCAAATCGTGTTCATTTGGTGGGGCAGGTGAGGCACTGGTACGGTCCCTCGAGGAAGCGCGGTCACTTTCGTTATCCGACACAGAATCCGAACGCAGAAAAATATTTTTAAACGATCGCACCGGCATCGAAGACATAGCCGTCGCGTCATCTTTTTCATCCGAGCTCTGATAGGTTAGACTTTGTCTACGGGAAGATTTGGGCCACATTGGCTTGACTATGTCAGAATCTGGAGTGTTTGGGTCCAATAAGAATGGATCGGCTTGATGGATATCTAGATCCTTGCATTTTTCCGGCGACGAGGTAATGTCTTTGGAGCTAAGATCTGTGAAACTATCACCACTCAAATCGAGACTGGAATCTTTCTCAATCGTCAAACGATTTCGACGCCAATTGTTGTCCAGAGGACAGTTATCATTCGAATCAGATTCGGGATCAATATGGGTGTCAATTGCTGGCCATTGAATATAAATTCCTTTCCGACGTTTGAACTTGTCCATTCTTCGCTTCTCTTCAATCTCACTATTGCAATTGCTCACTGTTTCGCCATTCTCATCATTATTGCTGTGCCGTTTTCGAACCTCTACAATTTCTACAAATTCCGAATCACGTGTCGGTGATTGTTCGTCAGGTGTAGGAGGAGTTTCTACAATTGTGGTACTCACCAGACAATCTGGTTCTGTACAAATAATCGAAACGGGCGGGGTACAAATCATGGTTTCAGATGCTGGTTCCAGAAGGCTTTCCTCAGCTTCATCAACCGGTTCCAGTTTTGCTACATCAGGCTCAATAACATGGGGTGGATTTTCGATAAACAGCTCTTCTGCATCATTAGCTGGCGTTTCTTTTTGTTCCGGAAGCTGCGTACTGACATCACTAGGTTCCTCCAAGCAGTCCGTCAGTCTTTCACAATCCGTAACGGAAGCATCTATCCATTGTTCAGAAGGTCGAGCTGTGCTCCATTCACTAACTACACAATCGTACACAGGTACTGGTATCAAACAGGTAGTCGCTTGTTGCAAACATTCCTCATCTTTGGTTAAAGCCTGTGGAGTGATAGGAATTCCTTCCTCCACCAAAGGTTCCAACTCCATTTGCGATGCTTGAACAACACAAATTTCGGCTTTCCTTTGCTCGAGGTTTTGGTTCTCGATGTTTTCAATGTGTTCAGCTTCGGGATCCTCAACAATGGTTTCGATATCCGAATTCCTGTTCGAAGAGAGCTCTCTTCCATCGAAACAATCTATTCGATCGTACACATCCGGAGGAACCAAGCTTATGCTCAGTTCGGTTTTCTTCAATGTAAGCGAGGATATTTCATTTTCTTCAAGTGGCATATCTGGTTCGGAAACCGTAGATAAAGGAACTGGACTACAGCTTCGTGTGAATTCTTTCTTGTTCCTTGGAAGCGTAACACTGTCTGATCCTGAACTATCTTTGCTTCGCATTAGACTATTCTTGAGTGCTCCTAATGCCGATCGTATGTACTTTCCCGAGGAATAGTCTACCTGTGAAAATGATGCGCTTCGGAAAGGGATAGTTTTCTGTGTGTAGGAACCAACGATAGATCTAGATTCGGGACGGGGTAATTTAGTAAAAATTTCATCGACTTCATTGGGAGGTTTTTCATCACGCACTTCCTCAACGAAGCCAGTTTCTTTGGTAGAATTGTGCAAACAGTCCAAATTGGAAGTGCTCACATTCGCTCGAAGTGCACTTTTATGCTCGCTCAGAGGAGAGCTAGGAGTGGATGAGCGATTGCTTTCCACAAATTGATAAGGGATGTCAATTGAGCGGGACTCTTTCGTTTTCAACAAATTGCTGCAACCTTCTTCACTGGACAAAGTGTTGATGTTGAGCAAACTTGAAGAGTTGCACGGCCTTTCGAATGATTTATCAACACTGTGAGAATGTTTCGGTCTTCGAGGGGGCGGCACAGGTGGTGTTCTGTTTCCTTTCAGCAGCTCGGTTAACTCTCTCAAACGTTCGGTTTTTGTGCCACTGTGTTTATCGGCGGGATTTTTTTCATTCGAACCCGATGTCGTCTTTTTAACCAATTTTTGTAAACGATCCAACGTATTGTTACGTTTTTCCATTATCTGACAGAGAAAAAACAATAATAAATGCATTAGGATAGGTAAATGATCTCGAGCGGAACTAAATGGCTCAACTCGATGCAACTCGGAACAGTTGATCAAGCGGTATGGAGATGGGATATCCAAACATTTTTTTTTAGTTTAGCGGATAGATCTTGGATTTTGCTAGATGATTTAAAGAATATTTTAGATTAATAATAATAACTCTAGAGCTGTTTTAGTGAAGAAAGAATTCTGATCGAGAGTGGAACTTAAATATGATCTTGAGTGGAACCATTTTGTGCTGTCAACATCTTTAATAGATCTCAGTCCTATTATTCTTTGTGTATCTATGAAACCTTAAATTAAATGCTATCTTTAAAGATTTCCAAGATAAAAAAATATGGTTTTATGTGTATGTAATCTTGTTTTTCATTTGATCAGTACTTATTTTCAGTAATGGTGTCTTCAAACAACCTAAGCTACCAAACACAAGTCAAACACAGCTTAATCAGCATAATCAATGTGCTGAAGCTCGTTTTATTCAGCCCAACATTTAAGTTCTTATTGAAACTTTGAGGTTCCTTTACAGATTTGAACGGCCTTCTGTTCAGCTCACAAGGTCTCGTTTAACACGTTCGTCGCCACGCTCATTTTGGTTGTTTTACTAGACGGGCCCAAAGAAATTCTCGGACCGAGAAAATAAAGGGGAAGAACTTCTTAATTGGTAACATGTGGCTAAACTGAGCGGATAACTTGAGTAAGAAAGCGTCACTCGCTTTTTGATGTGACGGGGCCCTCCAGGAAATACACCCGTCACCCGAATATGGGTGCCGTGGCGACGAACGTGTTATCAGCAAAAACAAACAAAAATCTCTCCTTTCTCACTGCCCATGTGGTGCTGCGATCTCTCGGCATCCATCTTTAATCCTCCCATCACCTCAATTCATCTGACTTAATTGCTTTTGTTTTTGACTTTGTTTTACACATGCCGGCACGCACTCCAGTTCTGCTACACATGTGTTTTATTTGCTAACTCAAGCAACAAAAAAACGTTATGAAAAAAATAGTCCTAATACAAGATTTGAACAACGACCCTTCGAGATGACAGCCAAACCTGATGCCACGAGGCCACGGCTAGATGTTGCCTTACCTAACAAGCTTTCCTAGAATAGATGCAAGCAGGGTTGCCAACATTTTTTTTCAAAAATCAGGGAACTGGCGAAATAAAAATCAGGCAAAATCAGGCAACGTTGAAGTAATGGAAATTTAGCTCAAAGTAATGACCTTTTTTTTGGTCACCGCTCCACATTTTCACTCTAATATGTGTTGTGGGCCTACTTGGTTGATTAATACTGCATCAAGCAATCGAAAGATTCCATTTGAATCTCTTTTTTAAATAAAAATTAACGGGAATGTTTCGATTGCTTTGATTCAGCCACATTTTAACTTTTTCACTTCAGCTATGGTACCTACTCCAGTTCCTCACTACCCATTTTTCATGACATTCGCAAAAATCAGGCAAAATCAGGCATATTTTCAAAAATCAGGGAAATTCAATGGCTTATCAGGTTGTCAGGCAGAGCCTTGAAAAATCAGGCAATGCCTGAAAAATCAGGCATATTGGCATCTCTGGATGCAAGGGCAGCCAGCGGCCAGCAGCGAAGACGTACACGGTCATTTTTTTAAAACCATTAATGACTATATTTCAACCGTTTTATGCTTTTTCCAAAAAAAACTTCGATAATTGTTATTTTTCAACCGTTATCAATTGTTGAATTTCAACCATTTTAGAAGTTCTGATCAAAACAAAGGAAACGGTTAAAATTCAATCATTAAAATGGAAGAAAGTTAGTTTGTTTTCATTTTCAAAACGCGTTCAAAGTGTTTTCGAGTTTTGCAGCGCATTTACTCTCCGTTTTTTTGCTTCTTCAATGTCCTTTCCGGGCAAGCTTTATCTTCGCGGAACTGGAGAAGATCCAAGAAGCAGCTTCAGCGGAACAAATGTAAGTGCCGGTATAAAATTATACTTCCGTCCGATAACATAACCTTTAATTTACGAACGTTCGGTTATCATTAAAAACCGGACAAGAAATAGAATTCTCTTGCAAGGAGCATCGAAAACGGATGCCAAACATAATCAGCTGCCGGTTAGTTCATCAGTGGCAAAATGTTTAGGAATCTCGACGAAGCACACCGAAATGCGACTGGAACTTGGAGATGTTTGATTACCAGCCCAGAAGAAAGGTGTGAAAATGGAGGTGATGAAGATAGAAGGGAGTTGGTCCTGCCGTCGGCAGTGGAGAGGGTGACGAAAATAAAAAACTTGGAGGCTCAACCAGCATTCCATTGCGATTGTATTTTTGGGATGAGTTCCCATGAAAATTTTCTGGATGAAAAAGGAATCAATGGGTGTCAATGGTGCGTATGAATTCATCAGATAGTTTTAAGTATCCTTTTTGTCGCAAAAGTATAATCCCGTGTTTATTCCAGGAAACGAAAGTCTATATTAACAAAGCTTAAATTAAAATCTGGTTTGATTGATCCTGGATCTTCCTGGCATGATTGACGCAAGAGAGATGTTCCGATTTTTTTTCGAGAGAGTGGATTATGACACCCGGTTCGGGCTCGATGCTGTTTAGAACAATATGACCAACCATGACAATGTGATTTATCTTCACACCTGATCCTAATGATTGAACTGGAATTGAAAGGAAACCGTATCGACTAAACTTTATCTCCTACTGTGATGAATAATGAAAATATTTAGTGTTTTGCATACTTCAAGTTTTGCATATGACATTAATTTAAGTAAATTTTTCAATAAAATTAAAATTTAATTCAAAAGGTTTCAATTTATCTTGCATAGAATGATCCTCATTAACTATTTTTTTCGATGAAAACGGTTATTTTTCAACCATTATCCCGATTATCTTCCTTTTGGAATACGGTTAAAAAATAACCATAATCCAAGTTCTCCTTCAAAATCTCATTTAATGAGTATTCACGGTAAAGTCATTAAATGAGTTAACCCAGGGAAACTTTGATTATGGTTATTTTTTAAGCATTAATGGTTTAGCCTGGCTCAGCGTGCATGTTAATTATTACTCAGAAACATTTCGAAACGGCATATACATCAAACATCCGTTAAAATAACATCAATTTAAAAAAATGAATTCCATGTTTATAACTTTTAAGTATAAAATTACACAAATTTATTAGTTTATCTAGATATTTAATTCATGCATTGCTTTAACTGTGATAAATAAAATTGGACGAAATTTTTCAAAGTGGAAAAATTTATTTTTTTTCAAAAACAATTCTTTGCGAGTTAGCTTTAAATTGTCTGAGTTGAAATTTCAATTTAAATTATACATTTCAACAATTACCAAGCTACAAAAAATGATTTATAGATTATATGCCCTTTTGCTTGTTCGTTCACTTTTCATATTCATGAAATTACGGACATGTCTCAAGAAGGCTATTTAAGAAACTTTTTGGAACTTCGAGTCCAAAGAAGGCTATTTGAGACCCAATTTCAAACTTTTACATTTAATGGATGCGATTGACATGTCACAAAAAAGGCTATTTGAGGAACTTTTTGGAACTTCAAGTCCATAGAAGGCTATTTGAGGCCCCATTTGTAACTTCAATACTAAGTGAAGCGATTGATGTGTCACAGAAAGGCTATTTGAGGAACATTTCGTAACTATCGTGCTCGCATTCGAGAAAATTCGGTACCAACTCGCTCTGGAACCTTTGTTTGATTAATGGAACCTTAGTTTGATTGATTACCATTTCAAAAAACTGTCAAAGACTTTTTGGGTTAAATCACGAAATAGTTTTTATTAAGAGCTCAGAATTCTCGTCGGCGACTTTGACGCTGAGCCATATCGATAACAATTTTAAAACCCAGGTTTTATTAAATGAGGAAAGTCATTCAAGAACGAAACTATTTTACTTGTTAATGGATTCTTTTTCTTTCAATACTACAGTAAGCTAATGAAACTGGCCATTTTTTCAAACATGATAAAATAAATAAATTTTCAAAATCATTTCTTATGATCATATTTATTAGGGATGAAAATACCGGCCGTTTTTACAAAACCGGTATTCGGAATTTCAATTTCGTCAGGATTTAAAAAAAAATCACACGAGGTAGAGGTTGAAACAAGTGTTCAAGATGAAAAATAACTAAGCCGTTTCATTAAATCATGGGTGCCAACCTTTTCAACAGGCGGGCTAAATTTTGGAGATCAGATGGGTTGAAGGGCCACACCCCTATTTTTTTCTTCTTTCTAAAATAGATAGGTATGTATGAAAGATAGATTAACGAGATTCGGTTCAGGTTTCTACCGTTTCTACTTGAATTGATTTGAAAAATAATTTGAACAATTATTAATAGCTGAAAAATCAATTGGACAAAGTGAATAAAAATTCGATCTCTTACAAATCCATGATTCTAGGAGTCTCATTTGTCAAAAGTGAAAATACGATTAAGGGGGCATCCATAAATTACGTAACGCTCTTAGGGGGGGGGGGGGGAGGGGGTAAGATCGAGCGTTACGAATTGTGACATATGGGAGGGGGGGAGGTATGCTCATCGTTACGTAACGATTTTTTCCTTAAAATTTTCAGTTTAATCGCAGCTATTTTTATGTCATGCAAATTTTGCAGAATGACATGCAAACTAAAATCATTTTAAAATTTGTAAACTGATTGGAACTGGATTGTAACCTTTCCTCTTCAAAGATTCTGAGATAGACTCCTTAAAATGTGTACAGACCCCGTTCGTTTTTGGCAACATGCCCGAACATTTTGTGTTGCCAAAATCGAATGTTGACAAAAATCGAACGGTTTTTTTTCTGATTTTTTTTTCTCCAATTTCTACAAAATAACTTTTTTTGTAATCATTAACGTTATTTTAAGTCAATTTCTGACCATTTTAAGAATTAATAAAAAATTTTCTCATTTTTTTTATGCATTTGGCTCTATTTTTGTTATGTTTATAATCTTTGTTTTTTATTGTCATATTTGCTGTTTTTATCATTCTTCATCATTTTTAAGTTAATTTTGTCATTTTTAGTCTCTATTTGTTTTTGATTTTTTTTTTAAATTTTTCATCTTTTTGTAATTTTTGAGTACTTTATAAATTTTAGGAATTTTTTGTTGTTGTTGTATTCTATCACTTTTTATAAACTTTAAAATGATTTTTGGTGTTTGTCCAAATTATATTGGTCCTGTTATAGAGAAAACTAAAAAGTTACCGTCAACTGGGGCAACATGCAACAATTTTCAATTTCATCGGCTTCTAAAAACTTTATGTTCACAGTTAATCATACCTCTTATGCATTAAAAGTTTCAAGGTTGACGGGACATCAAACTGGCGTAGTCAGAAAAATTATTGGTTCCTTCAGTTATTTTTAATTTTCTAAAATCATGCGATTTTCATCCTCCTCAGAAAATGGGGTAACTTGCAACAAACTATGTTTTTGATAAGAAATCTTATGAAAACGTATGAAAATGTAAAGTTTTTGATAAATTTGCGATGAATTCAAGATCATTACGCATGAAGACACCATTTGCTGTGATTTTTTGTGTTGTGAAAACTTATTTTCACATTTTTTCTGAAAATTAGGGTGCTGCATACATTTAGGGGTAAAACAATAGTACTAAAAATTGAAAAAGCCGAAATCATTTTAAAAAAAATGTTTGGATGAAAGAAATTTCAGTGTTGACAAACGCGTGATGCAAAACAATCATATTCCAGCATTGGATATGAGATTTACAAGGTGTTTCTTTGATTTGCATTTTGTTGCATTTTACCCCACACTGGTAAATGAATTATAAAATTATTTATTTGAAAAAATTGAGTGATTTTTCGAAAACTATTTTTACATCAATAGTGTTGGTATAGGATGAGGAAACCAGTATAAAGTTTGTAGGTGATATTATCAAGCCAATCCTTCATACTGGGTATAGTATTTTACGGCATCGAAAAATGTTAAAAATTGTACATTTATTGTTCGATTTTTTTAAATTTTATATGAAAATCAAAAACTTTAAAAAAACTATCTCAGGATGCTAAAAATTATGTCATCATCATGTTGTAATCATTAAAAGATATCTTTATCTCATTACATTAAATTAAAAATTGAATCAGTGCGGTGTTATCTAAATGTTGCATCCAACCCCGCTGTTGCATGATGCCCCGTTTGACGGTATGTCGCTTCTAAAAACCGTTCGATTTTGGCACATTGGAAAACATTTACCCCCAAGAACTCAATTCAACCTTAAAAATGCAATTTTGATTATTCCGACGAATATTCCTAATTAAGGTATATGTTGCATGACATGTTATGCTCCATGAAAAAAATAAAATAAACAAGGTACATCATCAGTTAACAAGCACAGAGCAACTCGTAATAAGACAATCAATTTATTTTATCTGAGGGTTATCATCAATGAGTACTAAGAAGCAATTTGGATAGATATTATTTCTGATTCGAAGAACGTTGAAAAACTTTATGTTAAAATCTTTTTTTACCTTCGAAAATCAGTTCCAAAACATGGGAAGATGGGGGGGGGGGTAATTATCAGCGTTACGTAATTTTCATAAAGGGGTACGTCAAACCCTTACGATTTGTGACATACGGGGGGGAGGGGGTCAACAAAGTTCATTTTTTGCGTTACGTAATTTATGGATGCCGCCTAATGGCTTTTGGAAAATCGCTCAAAAACTTCGTACTACGCTTCATGTAATTTGTAAATTTGTAAATAAATGTGTTTTGATATTCGGTATTACTTCAAACTGAATTTTACAGAAGTTAATTTTTGAAAATATCATAATATACTCTCCGTGAAGCCTTTAAAACCCAGTCAAAATTCAAACTATTGTAATGCAGCCATTTAGGATAATATTGTCAGTATTTTTCAGCACCTATCCGAGTCGGACAAATCCGGGCTATTTTATTTAAAACCTGCAAAAATCCTGGCATTGGTTCCAAAATTGAGAACTACAAATCCAGGCAATATCCGGGCACATTTAGTCAAAACCCAGGAATTACTCATCAGAAATCAACACTCAACATGAGATTTTGAATCGTTTTTTAGGCTTTCGTTTAGGACGCATAAATTAAATATTTTTACAACACATTTTGTTTTTTTGGTTTGATTTGATAAATAAAGTGAATGAATCCGGACAACATCTGGGTTTTTTCCGATGATATCCGGGCAATCGGATCGAACTTTTTCCAAATTATATTATAAATATCCGGGAAAAACCGGATGAAACCAAGAAATCTGGCAACCTTAATTTAAGAGCTCTTATCGCTTCTAGAATAACGGTAAGAGGTAATCAAATAAAGAAAATGCATAGCATTACACAACTGTTATTCAAAAGAACTGTTCATGTGTCAAGTATTAGAAAATTAGAAAGTATACAGGTTTTTCTCCAACTTTTATTTTGAATTCTTTAATGATTGATAACGATTTTGATAAACTTTATCTCGAAATGGTACAGAGCCCACCAAAAACCTTAACTCTATAGAACTAAGATTTAAATGTGTTCGTTCTAGAAAAAGCTTCGCGGGCCACAAAAAGACAGCCGGAGGCCATGGTTTGGCCACCTATGCATTCAATACTTCATTCCAAGTTAAATAAATACATCAATTATAATTTGTTCTTTTTTGAAAAGTTTCAAAATAGTTCATTAACAAGTAAATAAGATGTGCATCTATATGAACAACGGGTTAAAAACCAGAAAGCAAACCCAAAAGAAATACAAGCCAGAATTCAACTTTCAAATTATTGTGTAGAATAAAAATTTTCAAAATGCGAGTGTCTTCAGCATTTAAAATTCAAAACTTGCATTAGAAAATCTTTGTTAAAATTTCCGAAAACTAATTTTAAATAAGTTTTGTTAACGATTTGCATACTCCAAAATAATAATTTTGAAATAGGCAGAAGCAGAGATAAGTTATTTACTCCAGCTATGGGAACCATCTATACGTCTGCGAATCCATATTCAAGTATTGAAGGAAGAAACTGTGTTAGTAGAGAAAGGTAAATATCAGGAAGCATTTTGGTAAATGGTGTTATCATGTTTTCCTACACCTTCTATGACCCTAGAATTTTCCTAAGGAAACTCTTAATTCTATGAAGCTTTAAAAAAATATTTTACGGAACATGTATTTTATTACCAATCATATTTATACAATAGATAAGATTTAATAATAATTGAACTTTGCTTCTATAATTGCAAAACATTCAAACCTCAGACAAACTAGCTCTTGACCCTAACTGTGATCCCAATTATGACATAGAATTCACATATATAGGGGTCTCTCTAATTTAAAAAATGTCATCATTAACTGAAAGGACATCAGATGACTTGTCGCTTCAAGGGCCTTTTCGCAAAAATTAGTTCCTGTGAAATCTGTTCAAAACATGTCGAAACAGGTGATATCGAATTAGATCGAAGTCAAATATGAGCAAGACATCTTCAAAATAGTTGTTTTAAACAATGATGATCTTTAACCTAAATCATACCCTATACTTTAAACCACATGGTCGGGCAATTCAGGACGATTTAAAAAAATAATGAAAAAGGCAAATCTGTACAAAATCTAGGCCGAAAACATACAAGAGGACAGTGAATGAAAATAACTTGAATTTTAAAGTTTTCATTGAATCTCAGCAGCAGTATTAAAATCGTATCTAGGGATATAGATCAAAAATAGTTTTTGAACAAAAAATCTTGAAATATTCAAAGAGTGATTAGAGTTTTTTTATTTGTTTTATCAAATAATTTGAATAAAACCGGGCATCCCAGCCAGATTTGACTTATCTCGAGTTCTTTATTGGATTTATGGAAAAGTCTGGATATTTCAAGAAAATCTGGAATAATCAATAATTTGTGAAGAAAATTTAACTAAACATAGCCACTAATATCGTTTGAATATTTTACATTCAATGATCGTGTTTCAGAACCCTTACCTCAGTAAATGTTTTAAAATTTTTGGGTGTCACGAAAGAGCAATCCCTTCAAAAATGTTGAAAACGAATGAAAAAAGTGATCAAAGGTCCCTCAGTTTACGGTACGTAGTCGAAAAATCGTATAAAAAGAAATCTGAATTAAAAAAAAACTTTTTTTTGGTTTAGTATGGACTTGTATTTAATGATAATCTGAATTAAAAAAAAACTTTTTTTTGGTTTAGTATGGACTTGTATTTAATGATAATTACAATCTTCCGTAGGAAAAGTCGAAATCGAATTCTACTTGAGAAAAACTTCGCATGCTGCGGGTTGCTTATCCCTGAATTAATAATTTATAAGTTATTTCAATAAAAAAAAGCGAATAGAAGTCCAATGTGACTTAAAATTTATTCGTCTTATACAAAAAAAAAAACTATTTCTCGTCGATCTTATTGAAAATGTACACAGCGTTTGTAGTGAATTACCCACACAATTAAGGGTTTCACATACAAAAGGATGAACATTTTTCAGATTTTGTAAAATCAATGGTAATTCCACAAACTGAACTGACGCTTACTGAAAAACGGCTGACTGCTTAATTCCTGAAGTTTATAGTGATATGAATTTAAGTGGATGGTATTTTATAACACCAGTCCTACCAGTTTTTTTTCGAAGCTGTCGATCAAGATCTTCTTCAGTTAAGCAATTTTAGCAGGCGAAGTTAAAAATATGATAACATAAATAATACCTACCGGTTTGTCATTTGCCGTGTCCCTGGCATGAAGCTGATTTTTCCCGAAACAGTTTAAGCTGCTCGAAGAATTGTCCGGTGATATATTATTAAATTTTAGTTGCGAGTATTGGCTTCCACCGTTTGGGGATGGCGATGATGTCGCCTCGTCCAAACCGTTCGCCGTTTCGCCGTCGCAGTCGCGGCTATTATTAGAAGAAGTATTCAACTTTTTAAGCTCACTAGTTGGTCGCTTGGGTAAGACACTTTTTGGGCTGTTATTGGGATTATTACGGTTATTGTTGTTACTATCACTGAGGCTGGAGGGCCTGAGTCTCACTTTGCGTTCACTGTTTTCCCGATTTCCGCCTCGGATGCAGAGCGCGGGATTGAGATTCGTTACACTGTTCTTCTTGTATTTGATCGCAGGAAAACTCGGCTTGGTCTCGTCAGCGCAACCGTTTGCAGCTGATTCATCACCATCACAAACACTGGTAGGAATTTTCTTCTGGTGGTTGTCTGCGGCCACACAACCACTTGGGTGTGAATTTTCCTTCGAGGGGTTGTTGTGATTTATCGGTATGGGTGGAAAATTTTGATATTCATGGTAATCCTCTTCGTTGATGACGGTAATAATATCATCTCCTGTCGATGAAATATCGGACGAATCGATGAAACTGAAATCTTCTATCTCTGCTGGATCCGGTGGGTTGAAGTTGGGGCTCAGATTTCGGGCACAGTACCGGTTGAGAGATTTCAGGCGCGTTTCGGCAGTGCTGTGATCGTGCGACGATCCTTTAGGATGTAGTTTGGGCGTGAGATGGCAGATCACTACTGAGTTAGCAAAACTATCCGGGCGTAAACTGGTCTTTGTACTAGTAGCGCTATCGGTGGCAAGTTTTCGGTACAAGTGTGACCGATTGACATTGGTATGATTAATTACTGGTAGTGAACTTTTGCGCTGGTGAGCGAAGTTTGGCAGATCTTCGGTGTTATGTTTGTAATCACTGAGCGAGCGGCCAGATTTGTTTGCATTAGCTAAGCCAATGTCGTGGGTCGCGTGATTGGCGATCGAATCACTGAGAGTTCGAAGCCGACGCTGGGGTTGGGTTTGGTTTGTGGGTGAATCTAATTGACCGCCAGATGTTTCGATCGCACAGGAAAAACTTTTCCCCTCAGAACAAGGTGGTGTCGGCTGCCGAACGCAATCATCAAACAGCATCCATGGCGAATCGTCCGCAGCAGCTAAGATCGTCGAAGGGGGCGGAGGCAATGGCAAGGGAGATGGCGACCTAGGCGACAGAGAAGAAGATGAAGACAACTCGTCGGCACAGACATCATCACCAGTTGTGGAAGTGTTTTTTCCGATATTATTTTTGTTATTATTTCGCGTTCGACCTACACTTGAATCGAGTCCAAAATACACATCGCACGATATATTCTTTTTCTTGAAATAATTTATGTTCACATCTTTCAGTCGTGGCTCGTGGTTCGAGTGCTGTGCGTTTATGAATTTTAAATTTAAATCATCGCCATCGGTTTGCTTCACATTGCCTGCACCAATGCCGATGAGAGTTTCTTTTCCACTGGTCAAAGATGAAAAATCACCGCTTTTCACGACGCCATATTCGAAACTATTTGACCATTTTCCATCCTCAACTGTCGATTCGAGCTTATTTTCCCGCCCACCACTTTTCCCCCCTTCATTGATCACCGAAGAGGACTTTGGGTTGTTGGAATTTCCGTTAGTTTTGTTGTTGTTCACCTTTTTCAATTTCTTATTATCTAAATATTTGTTGTTCACTTTAATAAGACTATTTCCATCGTTATTGGCGACACTTTTACTACCGAAATGATTGCTATAACAGCAAACGGTCAGCGAGGATGCTGGTGAAGATTCCCGGAGCTCATCACGTTTTTCGTCGCCGTAATCGTTCTTATCAACGCGGTCGCGGTTTTGGTTTTGAGGTGCAACGGTCTGCGACGTTCCGTTGTTGAACTGCAGCAACGTCGTCGTCGTCGTCGGTCTGCTTCCTTGTTGTGGACCACCGGATTGCTTCTGATTCTGATGCAGCTGCTGATGATGATGGCCAGTACTTCTACTACTAAGACTACTACCACCACCACCACTGCCAGCCGAGGAAGACGACGATGTTGATGTTGAGGGCGACGATTTTCTATTCTTAGCTGGAAAGATAGAAATGAATATTATTTGAAAGATTTTTCCCAATTTTTCACTCTTTTGCGTTTGTGTTGAGTTCTCTGGTTTTATGGGCAGTGAGGTGATGCATAGGTAGGCACACGAACGGTTTTCAGTGTAAATGGGAAGATTTTTTTTCCTCTCTTCTTACGATTTTCCCGGACCAGCTCGATACGTCTACTACTATGGTCCGGAAGTTGTTCAATAGCAAATGAACGGTTCGTTCGACTAGGGTTGGCTTAATGGTTTTGTATGGCTAATAATTGATTGTGATTCAAAATTATTAGTAGTTATCCACTTATGGAAACTCATCTAGATTTGAAAACAAACGATAACTTTCAATTCCTTTTTAATTTATTCAAAACAAACTGGCGATGAAACTTCAAGAAATAATCATATTTTCAGTTCAATTCTCGTTCTCGCTTCAGAAATATAATGCTTTACATAGAAAGAATTTCAAAATTTTTAGAAAACTCAATACAATAAGTCATTACTTTTTCTGGCACCGAGAGGGACGAGATTTAGATATTAAATATACAAATAATGCATCAATATTATTGCAAGCTTTATCTTTGAGAAACAACTTTTACAAAACTGGGAAAAAATAAACATTAATGGTACTTCTGTAACTCATCAGTTAAAGCAACTCACAGTTTTTGAGAAAATTGATTGTTGATTTAAAACCTTTAATTTAATTGGGTAATCTACTACAGTTTCACCAACAGAGTTTAAAAAAATTTTAAGTATAGCATAGCATTGGGTGACTACACTCATCTTTCATTGGCTGATACAATAAATACAAACAAACACAAGATGCCAAAACGAGTATTCGTTTTAAGTGTTGTCTTTAAAAATAAGTGTATACTACAATAATGCACACCACCACAAGTCAATTTATCATAATGGGGATGATCTGATACAGCAATAAAAGATTTCAGGTGCAGAGAACTCATACGATCCAGGGTGCTGTTTTCAGATGGGAAGAGGGAGGAATATTTTTATGGGAAATCCAACTTGACAAATAAGACTGATAAAATAGGTAAAAGCATTAAATTTCCAAAAAGAAACGATCTCACCAAAGTCCATTAAAAGGTATAGAAGGTTTAGGCCGGTGCTGTCTTCCAATTCTTCCTGATTAGAGTCAACTTAAATGTTAGCAATCTGATCATAGCAACACAGAGTGCATTTATCCTTATCGCAGCAACTCAGAAACTTATGTCAAACTGTGTATAAAATGAAAAGATTATTATAAAGATTCCTTCCTTGTATTAACTTCAAGAGTTAACATTAAATGAGTTGAAAATATCTGTCGCCTACAAGCAACCGTATTTTTCCGCCCAGCGCGGATTTTCCATTTTTCTCTTGCTGTGGCCTAGAAATTGGACTGCGCCACTGCATTGCTGCAAATTCTTCAGATCACTGTCAAATTCTTCAGATCACTGCCAGATGCCACAGATGACTTTTAAAACAATTTTCCTGACATCACCAGCAATCGACCACTAAGCACATTTTTATATAATAAAATACGAGAATCACAACCGGTGGAATCACAACCACAAATTTGAAGTATCTACAATCCATGATTAAATATTTGAAGTATGAGAGCGTAGACAGAACGTGCTACCGAAAAAACACAACCGTACTCGTCCAAGGCCAACTGCGAATCAAGAATTAAAATATTTAAAAAAAATTTTACTTTTATTGTTTTACTGTATTTTAAAAAATCAGAGATTTAAGAGGAAAAACTAATCATGATTCAACGCCCCAAAATCAGCTTTCAAATTCTTCTCAGAATACCGTAAACTTAGAAAACCTGTGTACTTTTGTAAACTTACCGACAAACTTTACTTAAAATATTTTTCTTTTATGTACGTTTATCTCTAAAATCATAAGTCTTAAACAATGCATAATTAGATTTAAAACAAACAGGAGATATCATATGTTTCGTGTAGAAGTTCTTTATAAAAAAGTTTTTTTGTCTATGCTATAGGCATCTCCTGTAAATAACAATAAGAAAGTCGGGTAAGACGGACAGTTTCAGTATTTCGGAAATTACAATATTTGGAAAAAATCTAATGACGGGAATATGTTTACTAGATATATTAATACTTCCGAGACCCTTTGTAGATTTAATGCAAACAGAGTCTTATAATAGTACAAAAAAAAACAAACAAAAAATTTCAGGCTGCACCATTTGATGTAATTTTCTCTACTCAGAAAATAGTCCATAACTCGCAACATTTTCGGAAATGTTAAGCGCTTTCAACGGTGGAATCTTTATTAGGCGATGATAATCCAAACCGATTATTATGACATTTTCAATAACCATCGTAAACACGTCGGCATTGAGTGATTTTCTATCAATAATTTACCTAAAAAAAAGTTTAATCATACAGCAGTTTGGTCAGTTCGTAAATATGTCTCAAAAAGTTAAGAATATGCTAATTCGACATTAACGATTTGAGCTATCTAAAAGTGAACAGATCCTGCAATTGACACTCTATCCAGTCTCTCCCTTTCTTCCCTTTGACCGGTTCGTAAAAAGAATATCTCACCTGTAGAGCTATAAGGGTATATACGGACGATAGTATTTGCGAAAAATTGGCCTCAGCCATAACCTCAAACTTTCATTTGCTGGCGGCCTCACCAGTGATGCAAGGTGCGTTGCTAAAATCAGTTTTTGTTTGATTTCAACTAATTATAATATTTCTGAATTGATTAAATTTTTTAAATGTCAACAACTAAACGTTCGAATTCATTATGAGGCGTCCCAAAATCGGTGAAGACAAGCCATATTTTTCTAATGAATTTTCAAGGTGAATTTAAAACATCTGAAATATGTTTTCATATACTGCTTGATAGATTCAAAATTTGTTTCTATCTTCTAAACGAATTCCAAATCAATAACTGTTACAAAAAAAGTAATTTAATGAAAGCCCGTTGACTTTGAAAATAATCTCCTGCATGCTCTGATTATTATAAACAAATCCACATAATCCGCTACATCGTTTAAGTGTGCGATACAGGCAGTTGTTATTTCGTTAAGATAAATGTTGCAATCAATTTCTACGCATTTAATTGCATTTCATTTTTTTCTAGAAATCTACGGGAATATTGCAAATTCTCAGTACTTATGAAAAGGTTTTTCAATAACAATGCAATTAAAAAATATAATTATTTTCCAAATATCAATGCACTTGGCAACCCTGAACGCCCAAAAAAAATCAAAACACGAACACCGTGTATCGTTTTTCCACAGGACGAATTTGTCGATATGAGTACCGGAAAAACGCATTTATCGTGCGCCCTTCTCAACAATCGAATCTGTTCTCCCATGGTTTGAGGTTATGGCTGAGGCCTCCTGCTATTGTGGTGTTCGTGTAGAACTGTCAATATATCCTAATAGCGTGGATCATATCAATTGATGAGTTGGCATCGTGGTAAGATATCGGACAACGAACTCGGAGGACTGGGGTTCCAATTCTCGGACGAGATTTTTTTTCCGTTTTACTCAAATTAATCGTTTATTTAGCTTTTGTGGGGAAATTAAATCGATGTAGATTTATCCAAGATTATCATTTTAGATGTATCCAAGGTTGCCGAAATCATAGAAAAATCTATGATTTCATAAAATTTTGAGCGAATTTTCATCACAAAATCTGTGTCACAGAACACAGAATTTAAGAAATATCCACAGATTTCACAAAATTTTAAATTTTTAGATACGAAATGTACCGAGACAGAATCATAAGATTTGATTTAAATAAAAATAAAGAAATTAAAATCGCATAAAAATCTAAAACAGTAAAAAATGTAGGATTTCACCAAATAGATTATCCTCGACAGGGCACATTTTTCGCTGATTCAGGACCTCATATTTAAAGACCGATGCTGTTTTGATATCGGAGCCTACTGCAACCGAAGTTTCTGAAGCTAACTTATTTCTTTCCACATTCTGTAGTTTTTTTTTTGTTACAGCACACTTCACAATTTTGTACACCTTTGCGGTTATTTTTAACTGGGTTCGATAGTGGTTCTTCCTTATTTTTATTGTTCAGAACGACTTTTTCGCGGAGCAAAGATTTTGGACGTCCACGGGAGTCAACGCCTACTCCGTTTTTTACAAGTCTATCCAAATATTAAAAAAATTTTCTGTCATGATAACTTGGATATTTTTTCAAAATTAATTCACATTTTGCTCGAATATATTCACATTATTTGCTTCAATTCCTAACTTTAAATTCCATATAATTATTAGATCAACTAAGTTAGAATCAAAGTGTTTATTGTGAAGGATTATGTTTTAATTTGGTTTTGCATACATTTTTTGGAAGATTTTGGCATCCTTAACTAGAATAATGATTATGACAATTGATAACTTAGGTCTAGAATTTTTTTTTAAAGATGAGAAAAAGTTAGAAAGGGGAAAAGGAAGTTACAAAAAAAAAAAATAGATTGAGATCGATAGATTTTACTTAGAAAAAGATAAATTTCCAACATGTAGTCCAAATCTAGCACAGCTAACACATTCGTTGTGGTTTCCCTCGGGCCAAAAGAGAATTAATGAAAGTCGTTCTGGCGACAAGATGGACCACACAGGATCAAACAATGTGCTCGATATTATGGTAACCTTGGCTGCAACTACACAAATTGCTGCCAGTAATATCAAAACGATAGAGTACCGAGTTTAAGAAATAATGATTGGACATGAGACGGGAAATATTCGAATAAAATCCCGACTCATGTCCAATCTATTTAACCAGGATGAAAAGCTTGCCTTTAGGATAATCGAGTGGAGAAAATTTCTAGCTATTCTTAACCATTGCCTAATCTTAGAAAAGTGATTTATTTTCTTTTTAACTGGTTCAATCTTTATTTTTTCAGTATCTGTTTCTACTTATTCCATATTTTGACCCGCAGTAAAATGAAATCATAATGAGGAATAATCTATTATATAAAATTCTCTTGTAACGGTGTTTGTAGTACTACTCCTCCAAAATGACCCAAACGATTCGAATGAAATTATTTTTAGAATATTCTGTAGCCATGCGAATCGGTTTATATCTAATAAAAATAACAGAAAGTCGCATCAATTGTCCGTTTTAATTAAATTTGTAGTTTTTTCAATCAAATTAAAGTCATGGCTTCCATTTTTTCGAGATTTTTTTTCCTTTAAGCGCCAGCCGGGCGGTTTGTTTTTCGTCTCCATGGTCGAGGCGTCGCGAGCTAATGTCGCGAGGGGATAGTAACCAAGGCATAGCATACTGATCAGTGAGAATATTTTGGCGCGTATTTCTCAACCAAGCATATTTCCAATGCAAGTGGTGGCGATATGAAGCCTTGATGTGATTTTTTTTTTCTTCTTCATTCCTAGCTCATTTGTACAGCACATGGTTATGAATAACGCCTAGACGTGACTCAGATTGACGTTTTGCCGATCGAATAAAACATATAAATTTTGTTTTGCCAAAATCTGAAATTGAAAAGTCTGGCATCCAATTTTAGAAATTTTCTTTTCTTTGAGGGGTTTGTTATTCGTCTCCATAGGCGAGGCGTCGCGAGCAAACGTCGTTGCAAGATAATAGTAACCAAAGCATACTGTTCATTGATCGCTGGAAAATTTTAAAAATTAGGCGCCTCTTTCTCAACCAAGTACCTATATTTCTTATGCACGTGGGGGCAATATGCAACCTAGATGGGTTTTTTTCCATGCTTATTTGTACACAGCACTAGTAATTAATGACGCCTAGATGTGACACGGATTGATATTTTATCGATTGAATCAAAACCATATAAACGATTTTAAATATTAAAACCATTTTTAATTCGTGTTAATTTAAGTAGTAAATTGTTGTCCAAAAAATTTGAATTTGGTAATGATGCATATGAAATAATGTTATGACACTTTGTGGACGTTTGAAAAAAAAAAGAAATTTGGACACATTAACTAAACATGAGTCTGTCCTTTTAAATAGTTTAGATAAGATTGAAGTTTTCAAAAGCCGAATGAACTTTTTGATTTTCTGAAAACGTAAGTTGAAGTCATCAATTTAATAATCTACTTTTTAATAACAAAAAGTGAGGATATGCATTTTCCGGAAGAATTTTAAATTAAGAAAGTAGACTAGAGCAAGTGCAAACTTTCAACTTTTACAAAAAATTTATACATTATTTCTTCATCTAAAAATTGTTGGGCCCAAAAAAACAATGTGATTTAATAAACTCAACTCTTTGTTTTAAATCATTAACCAAAAAACTGTTAACACGTTTACTGTTTGTTTACACACAATTCAAGTACGTTTTTAAAATGAAAAGTGTGTTTTTGTTTTACATATTTTGGCTTCATAGAAGAGACTTTTGATTCACTTTTTTGTTGAAAAGTTTTTTTGTGATTGTGATGTGGGGCAGATTTTATGAAGAACTTTTAATATGACCTGAAAATGTAAAAAATAATATTAATTCCTGTAATTTCTTAGGTGAAATAAGTGAAAACGCGCCATTTAGCAATGAAACATCTACCATTTAAGAATTTTATCTTCCAAATGGCCAGAAAGGATATCCCGAGTGTTGAATCTGAAGCGGATATTCAAAATTATTAAAAAGGTCTTTGTAAATCAAGGTCTTTTGGTTGAATAGCATTCAGTGAAATTGAAGTACCAAGCATTAATTTATTCCGGAGAAAATCTTAGGATATACAGTCCCCCCACAATCATGGGTCACACACAATTATTAGTCAGCGATCATTAGAACTGCTGATATCTACTAAACCAAAAGAAATTATATCATATTATTATTTTTAGTTTATCGACAATATCATTAAAATGCATTAAAAATACTATTTGTGCGTTTGATAACAGCAAAATTTCTGTTTGAATACTTTTTATCAAATGTGAACTATAAGCTGTGGAACTATCGCATAAAATTCCAATGTTATAAGGTTGACATCTTAAACCGTTAAGCTCCTTATGCGGGTATTTCAAAGATTCCAACCAAATGAATTGGTCCCATATAAGCACAAAAGAAGAGTTTACATTTTCCAAATGAAACTGAGCGAATGAATTGCGAAAATTCAATAAAATTTAGCAAAATAAAAGTGACCCATAATTGTTACAGAATCCACCAAGTTCCACACAATCGTGGGTCACTTTTTCGCAAGCAAAACAAAACATTTCTTGGTTGCTAGCTCAACCCAATTGCCCCTTGAACGTATACTAGCGAAGAATGCCCCTGAATGTTTGCCAGAAACTTGTAGATTTTCATGTTGATATTCGGGTGTTGCCATGGACTTCTATGTGACTAATAATTGTGGGCAATATGACTAATAATTGTTACAAGCTTCAATTTTGACCCATAATCGTGGTTTTGAAAAACGTTGATTGTTTCGGTAAATTATATTGTTTTTCAACAAAATTGGAAACAAAATCATGTTTGAAATCAAAGAGGGAATATTTAATGACTGAAATTCATGCAAAGCTTGATGTTTGGTCCACTAACACCCGAATTAACGAACATTTTGTGGTGAAATGATACGTTAAGTGACTAATGATTGTGGGGGGACTGTATCAATGGAAATTGATAAAACAGACAAACAAGAACAAGTTTTAAGTTCATATTAATTTTATTTTCACTGACGCATCTGAAAAAGACCTACATATGTGTTTTCACTTGCCCCAATGAATGGGACAAATGTATACTTCGATATTTCTTTTTGTCAACATAACTAACTTTTTTTTTGAAAATATTAAATTTTTCAGAGAATATGAAAGTTGAACTGTGGTGATATTCGTTTGCATTTGCCCCGGTGTTTTATTTTTGACAATTAAGATTTACATTTAATTTTTTTAAGGTTTTGTTTATATGATAATTTCCAAGAAACAAAATGAACTCATGAACCAATGAAGCCTGAACAGATTATTTCTTTTCGATCAAATCAATTTTAAAAAATTTGCCTTTTAATTAAATGTTATAAAGTTTTAAAGATATTACATAATCCTAAATGAAATCGCAGATCACAGAACATCGCAATGCTTCAATGAGAATCTTTAAAATAATGGGTAAACTTATCTAAACATATTTTTTTCTCTTTTCAAAACCAACCGTTTCTTTGATTCATTGGGTTAAAGTTCAAAGGAATTAATTTGCATTTTTTGCTTAAATAAAAAAAAGGAATTTGTTGTATACAAAACCTAGACAGATTTAATTTCATGATAAATGCTGTTTGGGAACACTTAAAATTGAAATGTGTAAAGTCTATAAGTTTAGTACATTTTTGAACATGATTTTGGTGAAAATATGGATTTTAATTTAAACTGCTTCGAAGGAAGAGGATGGTGAATAAAAAGCTGTTTGAAAATGGTTAGTAAAAAATCTTTTCTTATGTTTTTTATTTCGTCAGCTCTAAATCCAAAGCTAATTGGGAGATGAATGCATTAGGAAAAATATTCGGCAAATACTCCCAAAATTGTCCCGATCTTCAAAATTCTATTTTAACAAAGATTCATACGCAATATATTCCAAAAAATGAGAAACTTTTTATTTCGGTTTAAACCTTAATGTGAACTCGAACAAAACGGAATAAATCTATTAAATGGAATACAACAAATGAAACATACATATTATCAACATACAGTTATCAATGGAACAAGTAACAAAAAGTGAATTCTAAAAGACCCGTAGGATTGAGTTAAAATTCTTTGGTTTTATTTTGATAGAATTAAGCGGGACGATTCGAGTAAAGAAAAGGAGGGAAATGTAAAAAAAAACTAGGAAAAATGGAAGATGGACGCCAAATTGAACATGGTAAGACGAAGTTTACCGGGCCTGCTAGTACTTTATAATTTCGACTGTTTCTCAGAATCTAAAATAACATTTCTTTTTTTTCAGAAATTTAGTTTCTTTTAAAGTTTACAAATTACAAGAAAAATCTCTTGGTAGCTGTAAAAGCGCGTGAAATGCGTCTTATTTTCCTTAACTTTCCGTTATGACTGATTGTTATCAAAATTTCTTTTTAATAGAAGCATCAATCGTCAAACAAAACTAGTTCCACCCTGCCAGTCAGTTGAGTGTGGTGTTCATCTTCACCGTGGATGCTGAGCGCAAGCGCGAATCCACCTTTCTCTATGTTTCTGTTTTGTATCCCCTACATTGACATTGATCCCATTCACAGCAGTTTTAAGTTTTCGGGTTTTCATCTCGATTTTTTTGTGGGAAGGGAGGCCTCTCAATCGGTTAGTTTTCATTTTACACAAACACGAACTCGTCAGAGTAAACAAGCCGACAATTTATTGGCAGTTGCAAAACGCTAATGTGCTACCACTCGGCTCACCGTGTTTTGGGGGTTTTGGGAGGAAATTGGAGCCTGTGTGTAAATGTGTAGAAGAGGACCATCCGTAGATAAGGCTTCGAGAAAAGAAGTGTGAGATGTTTCAGATCGTTTCGTGATCTAAGAAAGCGACATTCAATCGCCACCCCGTACTAGTTTCGAGTAGATGCCGAATCGGAAATGTAAATAAGAAACTACACATCCTCAATTAATCCGGTACCTGTTTTGATATTGTATACAAATTTCGGCAAAATGAATGAACAACACTTTTCATACCTAGCTATAGCAGGAAGCATTGACATTGCTTGGAGCGAGAGTGACGAGAAAATTGCAACGGATTCCTGGGAAGCGACGGAATGAGCCGCATATTGAACTCAAAACATGCGAACATTTTCGCTAATGTTGATTTGAAGATGTCGACTGTATGATTTTAATGTGAATAATTTTCGGCAAAGCAGTCCAAATTTTATTTAACAAACGAAGTTTATTTTTACACCGACGTTTCGATATCGTATGATATCATCTTCAGGGATTAAAAATTCATCGTTGTTTCAGCTTTTGTAAAAGCGTAGGGGAGAATGAGGATACTTGATCCCTGGGGATACTTGATTCCTTAGCTATATCTCGAAACTGGAATGTCTTACAAAGATCAAATGTTCTAGAAAAATGTGCCAAAATGAGCAAAATAACAAGGCTTGTAGTTTAAAATTTTTTAACAAAATAATTGTTTGAGTAATTGAACTTTGTTTGAAAAATTTCACTAAATGTAACTTGAAGATCTTTTTTCAACACTTTAAAATGTTCCTTACATGGAAAATTATGAAAAAAATATTTGTTCCAATGTATCAATCGTTCGAGCGTAAAATGAACTTCATAATGCCATATTTTCAAAACAATGGAAAACTCTCAACTTTTTTCAGAAAAAGTTTTCTAAAATGTTGATTATGGGTACAATTGATCCCCTAGAGTTGGGTACAATTGATCCCCCTTCCAAACGGCATATTCTTCTTCTGAATTGATCGTTATGATTGCTGATTACGAAACTACTAATATTTATCCAAAAACTAATATTTATCAAACAATTGTCTGAAGAAAAGAGCAAAAATAATTAATTTTCTCTTAATTATAAAAAATAGCGCCTTTAAGTATGCAATGTAATTAGCGTTGAGACAAAGTTATAGAATTTTCTTCTTATGTCTGCTATAAATTGTGGAATGAGAACAAACATGACCAAAAAAGTCAATTAACATTCTATATTGGGGTTTTGTTTGAATTTTATACAAGGATTAGGGCTTCCTGAATAAAAGATCAAGTCTCCTTCAATAGGGGATCAAGTCTCCCCTAACTTCAGAAAAATCGCAATTTTTTTACTCCCACGAAAATGCTTCTAGTTCATCAACGGGTTCAAGTATCGTTCTCATTTTTGGAGCATAGAAACTTGAAGTTACACGTTACGGAAAATGTCAAAGACGGCGAGTTGCTAAATTTTTCCAAAAAGATATGGTGAAAATAAGAAAAGGGGATCAAGTATCCTCACTCTCCCCTATGTATGTATGTATGTATGTATGTATGTACATACATATGTATTAGAACCCACCAGTGCCTGATAGGTCTTTCGACCCGAGGCGGTACGGGAAGTCTCGATTGCACATTCAAAAATTGTTCATTCTTAACTCATCAACAATAATTGCAGCACAACCAAGGGGTCCGTTACCACTGGCTTGGGACAGGTTGGACTCATCCCACTCCCTTCCAACTGTTCAAAACAAATGAAGAATCCTGAAAAGGTACATAAGTACCCTACCCATAATTCCAAATTTGTCGAGATACTCCGACTGGCTTGAACCCACAATCCATTGTATATCAGTCTTCTGATCATTTAATGTCCTGTCCATTCCCCCTACTAAACCCCACAATAGAGTTAAGCTGTTTCAATATATACTGAATAAAAATATTGTTTCATATCTTACCTTATTACCACCTGTAATTCCATTTCATAATAGTTATTTTCCCTGTTTTGAAAGCAACTCGAGCATCTTTTTATATCATAAAAAAAACAAAAAAAAACAAGCATATTATCGCAACTTTTTTGTTTTTTGAAATGAAATAACATAGTCGAAAAAATAAAACATTTTTATCATTTCACCGAAGGTTTCAAAATCTAAACTGCATAAATTTGAGAAGCAGCAAACTGTTATGCTCGCAGCAAGCTTAGCATTGATAGATAGCCCTATGGCAATAGCATGAAAAAAAAACTTCCCAAACCGGCGATCGCTAGCTTTTTTACATTTGTTTACAATTTTAAATCTTTATGGGTTTTTCTTATCGCTTTCATACACAATATGATACATTTCGCAACATAATTTGCGCTTTACACAGATTACAATACAAAATACAAATATGTGCAAAAAATACAAATACAATTGTTCAAATAAATGTTTTTTTTTGACAAATAATTTTATATTTTTCAAAAAATGTTCTTTATTTTAAGATAGAAAATGGCTCCAAAATTCGCAAGAGACTGCACTAATTCCAATACCTTAGGAACACCAGAGAGTGAATGCAAAATTATAATCAAAACATCTGAATCAAAGCAATCGAAAGATTCCTTTTAATTCAACCACGGTAAATGAAAAGTTCATATACCGGTATTTCGATAGCAACTTACTACCTTCTTCAGTGCGTGTTTTCGATTGATCACTGAAGAAGGTAGTAAGTTGCTATCGAAATACCGGTATATGAACTTTTCATTTACCGTGGTTGAATTAAATGGAATCTTTCGATTGCTTTGATTCAGTTGAATCATTCAACCAAGTACGCTCACAACACAACATAGTGAATCAAAACATTATAATACATAAAATTCAGAGCAGTAAAATGCTATTTATTATACAAATTCTATCGAAATTTTAGAGAAACGAATGCCATAAAGATGGTAAAGTGTCTCAAATTAAAAATATAATAATGATCGAAGTTTTAAAAATTAAAATAGAAAAATTTTTATTCAGTAAAAAATTACCCTAGATTTGGTCCAAATATTGAGTGCAAAAAAAAAACAGATATATGTAGGTACAATCAACAATTGAAAAAAGACATTCAGAACCGTTAAAAATATCAGAATATTAATAATTTCAGATCATGTCTCAATAACAATACATCTCCATTTTATTCTATTTGAATTATTTTCAAAGGGTTGATTTTAAAATCTTGAAATTGTGGTTTCTTGAATTTGAACAAAGATTTAATCACGAGTTTAAATATTAAATTCGTCAAAATTCGCGTATTTTGCGAATTTGGTAAAAATTGACTTAAAGAAAACTTCTACAACTTTTTTCTCGGAATTCAAAATGACGCGCTTTGAGAAAGTTGAACATTTTTGAAAAACCTTAACAGTAGTTTTTCGATTTTATCACGCTCTAAAAATATTTCACCGTGAATATGGCAAAACCGTGAATTTGACGAAACTAAAATTTAAAGTGGAAAAATACATTTTTATCGTCTTAAATGATTAATTATAAAGTATGATGTAGCGCACACACTTTGGATTAATCAATTTTGATCATAAGATGTTTACTTACACTGGTAACTACATAAGTTTACTGAAAACAAATTATTGATTTCAGTTCAAATTATTCTTCTACATACCAATTTTAAGATTTATTCTTGATGAAAAAGCATTTTCTCAGCCAATTAAAGTGAATTATTCAATTTTTATGGAAATTCAACAGTCGTTGTTTCCAGACGTCAAAAGACGTCAATTTTTAAAAAAGAATTAATGATTTTAATATTTAAATCTTCACTTCACATTAATCTTTGATGAACTGAATAAGTTAACTTTTTGAAAAATATCTTGAAATTTGCACAACTTAGACTCTAAAAGTATGTTTCTCGAAATTTGCTTTATGGTCAGATAATCTTTTCTTTTTTATACTTTGCAGAAATAAAATCAAAGTCCCATTTACATATTTTATGGCAAAGCTAGAAGAATTTTATCTTCATTTAAAAATCAGTTCAGACAACACTAAATGCTGCAAAATCAGGATTGCACATGGCACCCTCTCAAATAAACGAATATTTAAAAAATAAGAAAAACCTAATCTCTTTTCAAGAGTACGTCTCGGTGGTCGAGTGGTTAGCGTGGTAATACGGTAATCACTAGCCCACTGATGGCATGGGTTCGATTCCCATCTCGGTACTGGGTGTTTAATGTTAATCTTAAGTTGTCCATGTCATTTATTCAGTCTGTAAAGCTTAAATCGGCTAAGACGGTGTATGTCTTTTTTTTTAAAAAGAACGCCTACAGTCACCCACATTTTTATATGATCAAAAACCCAACAAAGTATACTATTTTAGAGCTTCTAAGCAAGCACAAATAACAACATTAGCAATAGCGTGACAAAGAAATACTTATTTCGATTATTACAAACTTTTTTAAAATCCAAATGTCGATTTTACACACTTTACAACTGAAGTAAGCAGTTCAATGACATTTTAGAGGCGAATCTACCAAGCAAGCCTCTCTAATAAAATAAATTAAATTAAATCAATGACATTTTCATATTATTTAATGCCTATATACCATAACATAAACCTTAAAAAATGCCATGAACAAAGACGCTCTACGCTTTTGAATGGAAATTAAGGTCTTGGAAATGGTTTCTAAATGATTTATGAAAAAGCGTGATGAAATCGAAACAATAACCGTGATCAAATCGAGCGTGAATTTTTAGAGTAGTGAAAAAATCGAACAGTGATAAAATCGAGCAACTACTATATTTTCAAAATCTTTTTCATGTTCACAATTTAATGTAATAAATTCAATACATATTTTCAAAAGCTATCTCGAAAACATGAACTGACAGAAAAAAAAAACTAATTGCTTGTTTGGAATCAGTGCTTTAAAGTTATTTTCAAAAAGCTTTTAAATCTTCTGTAAAAATTGAATTTTGTTGCCTGATGAAATCGAATTCAGTTTGGAAACTAAATAGAAGCAAGCATGTTATTCTTTTCTAATTGTGTTCAGAGATTCAATTCATAGTTAAAATATTTTTTTTATTATCAGATTCTTCAAGCTATCGTTATAAAGGGCTGATGAAGTTTTTTCTCGGAATTAAAGATAAACACTGTTTATATTTGAAATGAGTCATATTTGTTCAAATATTCTTTAAAAACTTAAGTCTCTATACCGAAAAAGTTTATGTTTAAAAATTTGATTTGAAATCAGCAATAAGAATTTGATAAAAAATAACATTGAATATACAAAGAATACACTAATTTAGAAAACAAAACAACTCTCAATTAACCGTAAAGTCGCTACTTCAAATCATTTTTCGCACTTTTCATAGATAAATTCCAAAATCAGGATCGTTTGGAAATAGGAGATTCAAAAATCTAAAATTATGTACCTAAAACACATTTACATTTTAAATAACATAGTTCTTATCATAACCTCCCAAAACTTATATTTATTTGAAGATTTTAAACTTGAGTATTCAAGTGTTTGGAATTGCAAAGCAGATTTAAAAATTTGGTAAATTTACTTGAAAATCGATGCTGGATATGAATATAAAGATAAGCTTTATAACATTAAAGAAGGAAATTTTTTAACTAAAATGTTATGCATAATTTATAAAATGAAGTTGATATTATATCAAAACCCTTTAAATTGTAGAATTGAGCATGTTGAAGAACAGAAAACATACATACAAAATTGAGAGTGGAATTGGTTTTTGAAGAATGGTTTAAGGGCGGGGTAGGGGTTTTGGAAAATAAAGATTTAAACTTTAGTTTCATAAAATTTCGTTTAAAAATTTACTATTATAAATTGATTACGATTTGTCAACGTCATATTGTTATCGTAAAATGAAATGCCCTGAACCAAGACTGTAGGTCCTAGAGTGATACGGGATAAAATTACGCCGTATGCGAACCAAATTTTTCTGAAAATATCTACATATTTTTGAACACCTTTCTGGATCCAATAATTTCCAACTACTGTGATAGTTTCATTTCATGATTTGAAAATTTGATTTGGGAAAATCTCCATAAGAGGTTTGGAAATTTAAGGATGCTCTAATTTTTCAAAAACTTATATAAATCATCGACACATTCCTTCAAACTTGTAGTTTCTGGAAGTTCTAGGTAGGTACACATTTTGTATGGGTTCTCAGAGGGGTTGTGTAGAAATGTAGTGTAGTGTAGTGTGTAGAAATAGGTTCAGTAGTTCCCGAGATACAAGGCTTAAGATCTGACGTTCCCACTATTTTTTTTTCAGCGGTCCTTGGTGTACTCAAAACTGACGTTGGTATTTTAAGTGTTAAACAATAATTTTATTTCTTAAATCTCTCCATACGACACCAATAAGAGAGAGAAAACTAAATGCATTTTTTTATTCGATAGAAATTCTCCTGAAATAAATAAATTTTCTTTAAAAATTCTTCCAGGATTTTAATGTTTTTTTTTTTCGAATGCGAAAATGCATAAAAGCTCGTAGCTGATTGAATAAACTACTTACTTAGTATGAATCATTTGACTCGATTACCAGAGAACTAACACAGCGAAATCTGTCTTCAAAATTACTCACCGAAACTACTGGGCATGGGCAAACGTGACCTCACGTAGCTGCTTCCGGTCCACGGCATTTCAATCCCGCTGGTGCTGATACAGCAGCAACTTCGATTGGCACTCCCTCCGGAAGTGGTACTTCCGGCGCCGCTGCTCACCTTACAGTTACCGTTGGTGTGATATTCGCAGGAGCTGCTGCTGTTCGATACCCGTTTCGAATATTTCGTTTCATCCGTGGACCCACCACGATGCCGAACAACGCCATCACCTGTCATCGTACCGTTTGCACTCGGTAGACTCGAATCGGACAGCCGCACCCCGTACCGTAAGGTACCGAGCTGGATGTAATCCGATTCCGGTATTGCCCTGTTGGAGGAGAAAATGAAACGAAAATGTGAGAACCGTTCCTACTGTAACGTGCCTTCGCGAAAAAAAACTTAACAACTGAACTGAGCGAATGCGCCCGGCACGTATGCAATTGATAACCAGCACAACTAGTCATCATGCGTCTCCATCGGAATGAAATTTAACGGAATTGAATTGCAAGCGTGGTGCCACGGTGCATTAGTGAGAACAGTGAACAGTGTTTTGTCGGTTTTCTTTGAATTCCAAATATGGCACATTTCAGCGTAAGATGACGACTTTTTGATTCAAGTTTTATTCAAAGAATCTCAACAAACTATACTTACATATTCTTAAAGATCCAACAAGCTTTATTTTTGTCTCCTTCCGACTTGCGGATCCAAAGTTATTTAATCGTGCATGACAAAGGGGAAGAAAATGACTTTTCATTCGCAGAAGTTAAATATCTCGTCTTTCTTACATATCAGCAAACAACTATGTTCCAGAGACTTGTAGCAAATGAATTTTCTCACAACATTTTCTAACACTGATTTAATAAAAAACAAAATTGAAAACGTGACGTGACGACGCAGAAATATTTGCAAACAGGTTTTTCGTTCCGTTGCCACGCACCCTTTGCAGCGCTATGCTGAAATAGCATAGCGAATTTTCAACTTCCTTAGCAAAAAAAACATTATTTCAACAGTGGATTGTCACGAGATAGCTACACAAATGTTTTGTACTGTAAAATTTTGTGTGTAAGGAGTGTATTCGAAAAAAAATGCAACGCTTTGTTTCGTGAATAACTTTTGAATGCAAGGATGGAAATTAATGAAATTTTCAGTGAAGCTACCTAGTAATGTAATGTATACGTACACAAAATTTGGTGACAATCTGTCAAATGGTTTTTGAGATAGCGTCCACTACTGAAGTTCATTGACAAAATTTTATGGGCAGGTTCGAGAAAAATCCAAAAAAGTCCCAGTGGGAGACCCAAAACCAGCTGGAAATCAACTAGTCGGCCAAAGTTCACATGGTAAATCGTTTAGAAAGTCTAGAGGACCCAATAGTGAGCTAAAATTTGGATAAATGAGAAGATGGTTGATTCCATGAAGTCAGAGGAATGTGAAAGCTTTTTTCAAGCTCAATCCGAAAATATGAATGAGGAAGTGATAAAAAAAAGTCGATTTTTCTGACTAGTTCGTCTAGCTGACTTATAAATAGGCCTGACCTCATTTCTACAAGGTAGAAAAGCATCCCACAAAATACGGTGGTAAAATCGTGCGCAAAATATTTGGACTGCTTGTGGAGAAATATTTTAAAATTTTTTGCTCTTTAATAGGTCCCACAAAGTATATACGCTGTTTAAGTTGGATCTGCAATCGTGCTATTACGCAAAAACGTTGGTGGAATGTTAAAAAAGGTGCCGAAGGCGGACAATCGGTTAAATTTGTTATAACTTCAACCAAATTCAAAATTTTTAGTAATTTTGAAGGCCAAGCTTTAGGAAACAGCAAATGTTATTTAAAATTACCTTGGTTTGAAAAAGGTGGTTCATAGTATGCATTATAGATAGCGCACGTGTTGCCCAAAAATTAAAGTCGAAAAATTTCTTCATCGGACGCTATCTCAAAAACAACTTGACAGAACATCACAAAAATTTACATATATAATCACTAGCAGACCCGGTAAACTTCGTCTTACCATATTAAACTTGGCGTCTATTTCCATATTTCTTTCGCTGTTTGACCTTAAAAAAGCATCAAATCTTGAGTTGTTAATCGTCTCGCTTTCTTAAACATGTCCTAGTTTTTTAACATATCCATCTTTTCCGTTTGCTCGAATCGTCCCACTAAATTATATCAGAATCAAATCTAAGATTTTTAACTCAATTCTACGGGTCTTTTCTTTGATTCGGATGCTTTGAATACTACCGAATGAAATCAGGTATCAGCTTCCCGTTGCAAATTCGATTTTTTTAGCACTCAACATTACCATCAAACTTGGCAAGCGTCATGCTAAAAAAAAATCCACTCTTTGTAACTTGTTCCATAAATAACATATGTTGATTATATCTATGTTTCATTTATTGTATACCATTTAGTTGATTTACTCCGCTTAGCTCGAGTTCACTTTGAGGTTTAAATTGAAATCAAAAGTTTCTTATTTATTGGAATTCATTGCATATGAAACTTTATGGAAGAAGACTTTTGAATATCGGGACAATTTTTGGAGTGTTTGCCCAATATTCTGCCTAGCGCAGCACTTTTATCTCCCGAGTAGCTTTGGATGGTATATTTTTTAGAACTGAAGAAATAAAAACATTGGAGAAGATTTTTTACAAACCATGTCCAAAAAAAATGTCTTCCTTTTTTTTTACTTGTTCGAGCAAAAAATGCAAATTAAATCAAGAAGACTTGATTTATTGGGTTAATGTTCAAAGGAATTTAATTTGGTTTTGAAAGGAAAAAATATATGTTTAAATTTTTTGTTATTCAACCGAATTCAAGCATTTTTATTTTCTTGTTTATCCCTAAAGAAATACCTGCCAATTTAAACCATTGTTGTCTGATTTAAAATTTTCCTTAACAGTGTTGAAGGTGATTTGCGTTTCTATTTAAGATTATTCAAGATTCAATAACATTCAATTGGAATAAAGGCTTTAAAAAATTAAATACATAAAAAACTTATCTTTTTAGGCTACGATAATTTCATGAGTTCATTCTTTTTTTTCTGGAAATTTTCATGTAAATTTACCTCGAAATTTATCTCCCGAAAATTTATCAAAAAAAATTCTTCCTCTGCTATCAAAAAAATTATGCTTCTGGAATATCAATTACAAATAAAATTCAACAAAAAATCGTATCTAAAGTCTCTTCTATGTAGCCAAAATATATTAAACAAAAACACACATTTATGTTAAGTACGTACTTGAATTCTGTGTAAACAAACAGGGAACCTGTGAACAGTTTTTTGGTGAACTTTTTTTTTTGTTTCGATTATAGTCGTTTTACCATCTTTATGGCATTCGCGACTTTATCAACGTTACAGTTGGCGGATCGATATTGAAAAACTTATCCGGTACAACTGTGTTCGATGTTTGCTCTTGGGCTCGAACTCGCGGACATCTGCTCAGGAGACAACAGACTTGCCAACTGAGCTATATCACAAGCCCAAATTTTTGGTGAACGATTTAAACATAAAATTAAGTTTATTTAGTCAGATTGTTTATTTGGGGCCAACCATTTATAAATTAAGAAATCATGCATACATTTTTTGTAAATGTTGAACATTTGCACTTCTTTGCATTCGGCCTTTAAATGAACATCGATCCTATATAATCCATTTTAAAGGACAGGCTCTTGTTCAGTTCATGTGTCTGCTCATTTTCAACGGATTTTGTGGTTGTTCAATAAATTTAAAGGCGCTTGATACAACTTCTGTGAAGCACATTTGGACATGTTCGAAAAATGTTTCTAGCATATTGGATTATAAACCAAATCTTTCCACTTTTCTTTTTTTAAATGTCCGCAAAGAGTCATACCATTATTTCGTATGCATCAGTACAAAATTCATATTATTCAGACAATAATTCCTTCTTTAAATATCACGATAAAAGTTTAATTTTTTCAAATCGTTTAAATGGTTCTGATTTGATCGGCAAAATATCAATCTGGGTCACACCTAGGCGTCATTCATGACTCTGTGCTGTACAAATGATTTAGGAATCAAGAAGAAAAAAACACATCTAGGCTTCATACGGCCACCACATGCATTGAAATTACACTGGATTCTTTTTTTAAACGATTGTTGTGTTCGTGCAAAAAAAAGAAATCGTGTAAAAAAAGTTCGAAACAACCGGACAAAATTAATCGCTCATTTTGAGTAAAGTGGCCAACTTGGACTGTAAATCGATCATTTCCAACCAGGTAGACCATTCTGAAGTGATTTGAGTGAAACCGGGAAGCTCAAAGATTTGTTTTGGATTGCTTTGTTTTGGGTTTTAAGTCACGGTTATTCCGGAACTTCCGCAGAGTCTCTAAGTGGCCATTCCGGCAAATGTTTCCGTCGGAAAGCAACGTCCGAATCCATTTACCACCCAAGAGTGGTTCGGACAAAAAGCGGAAATGTTTAGAACTTGTTTTTGACATTTTCAAAAATCGTCTTATTTCGAGAAAATCGTTTAAAAAAAGTCGTTTAAAATAAAACCGTGTAAAATAAGATCGTTTAAAAAAAGAATCCAGTGTATGCTTGGTTGAAAAATGCGCGCCCAAATATTCCCAATCACAATCAGTATGCTATGCCCTGGTTACTATCCTCTTGCGACGTTGGCTCGCGACGTCTCGACCATGGAGACGAAAAACAAACCGCCCGGCGCCCAAAAGAAAGAAAATTTCGAGAAAAATTGAAGGCCATGACTTTAATTTGATTCAATTTATTACAAATTTAATGATTACGGACAATAGATGCGACTTTTTGTTGTTTTTATTCGATATAAACCGATTCGCATGTCTACAGAATATTCTAAAAATAATTTCATTTGAATCGATTGGGTCATTTCGGAGGAGTAGTACTACAAACACCGTTACAAGAGAATTTTATATAATAGATTACATTACCAGATGACTTAGCTGAAAATTTCATCAATTAATATCCATGCATTCAAAAGTTGTTCACAAAACAAAGTGTTGATTTTTTTTCGAATATACTCCTTAAATACTAAATACATAAACTGCAAAGACTGTTGTTGCAAAATTTGCGCATTTCGATTAAAATATCGATTAAATGCGTTCAAAAATTACACTGAATGCACGCTTCTATAATTTAAAAAACATCATAATGAACTGGACATTTGTAGATCATGGCTTGTTTCAACATTGTGTCGAAGACTCCAAATCGGTTTTCCTACAACTACCTACAACTATCTGATCTCGCTATTGCTTGATCCCTCGACTTTATGTTTTGTATCGAAATATGCGCCATGTTAAACTGATCAATGTTTTCCAACACACCAACTGGCTATCTTTTCATCCCCAAGCGCTATTAATTTAGTTCCTCTAGATTGATGCTCCTTACAAGTGTTGCACACTATGCATTATACTCGTTGATTTTTTTTAAACGTGACGTGACGACGGAACTTTGCACAGGTGTATCTCAGGAACGCCTGAAACGAATTTTTAAATAATAAGCTCTCGGCAAGATCACAAAGGTTGGCAATTTTCAAAATGTAAGTAAAGAGAAAACTAAACAAATGTAACTTTTTTGTGACGTGACGACGCAAAAAACGTGTACCAGCACCCCTATAGTAACGCTCTCGGGTGTTTTTTATGCACTTTATTTGGCATATTTTTTGTACACCAAGTAAATCACTAAACTGTATTTAAAGTATTCTAATTTGGTCCATTTCACGTCTTGAAGGTGAGTTTAGACTTTAACCAACGTAAATCTCGCGTGAGCTTTCATTACGTCGAATGAAACAAAATTTGAAAAACTGAGATATTCATTAAAAAAGCTTCATTATAACATTATCTACCTACATGATTGATAAAACAATCAATTTAAACCCTTTTAATGTATAAAATTTAAGACTTTCAAAATGACGAATGAAACAAAACCTTGCTTGCCCATTTCAATGTTGCTTACGTCCCTTCTTCCAAACGGCGAATGTGCAGAGGAAGAAAAACCTAGCACATTCGCTATGGATTCCATGAGCAAACAGTGTATATACAGGTAGAGGTAATCAGAATATCAACCTGGCAATATTATTTCAGATTCTTGTTTTCAGGCGTTCTTAAATCGATACTCAAGGCTTTCGAAAGCTGTATAATAATGCAGCAAGGAAAAGAAACCGAACAGCAGCAGTAGCAGCAAACCTAACAACTAACAGCAGCAGGCTGATCGGCAGCAGCCTGCTGCTGTTAGTCACCCAATCACCCGATTCACACTTTTATTACGCATTCACTAATAAATTTACCGCTACACTCGATAACTCACTAAGTTAACATTCACTATGCCAAAAAAAAAAAATTAAAAATTTACCGGTAATTGCCTCAGAAACATTTGGGCGTAAGTGCAAGTTCAACGAATCAAAGGACGAATGAGACAAATTTCCCCTCCAGCTAATCGGCAACAGAAAGCTGATCAGCAGCAGCGAGTTGGTTTGATCGATGTCGCGCCTGATTCACACATTTCATTATGCATTTACTCACCAATTTACCGCTACACCACTTATTTAACAGCCACTACGCCGAGAAAATTGAAAATTTTCCATAGTATTTACATCAGAAACATTTGGGCGTATGTGCAAGTTGAACGAAAGGACGAAAGAAAAGAGACGAATGAAACAAATTTCCCCTCCAAACGACGAATGTGTTCAGACGTATGAACGATTTATGTTTGAATATGTCGTATGTTCCTATATGATTGAAAAAAGGCCCTAAAAATTGCAAAAAATTAAATTCATAATGTGGAATAGTTGACACAATTAGTTTCCATGAATATTGCGTATTTTTTGAAGGGTTATCGGCGAAGGAATTAAAATAGGATTTGAAAAACATTTTTCAAATTTCAGAAGCGTTTTTCTCGGTTCGGTGTTTCTGTTTCATTCGACGTAATGAAAGCTCACGCGAGAAATGTTCATTTTAGACCAAGCCCACCAATTGCAATGGTTGCTAAACCTCGAATCGAGTACATTCAGCAACATATTTATCAACCCATCATCACACCAACAGTCGCTAACTTGATTCGAGAAATGGCATTCGAGCAGTAGGTTGTTACAGGATGCGTTTATGTAGCAACTCGGTAGCAACGCAGCTGGTTGTTTCTATCAGAAAATAAACAAACACAAATACCAACCTGGATGGCAACAATGGGTGCGAAAATCAATAAGTAGATAAAACGCAACCTATCAAAGCATTTAAAATACCGATCCAAATAGCAACGCCCGGTGGGTTTGGTCTTAGACCAAGCCCACCGGCCGTTGCCATTTCGATCGGTATTTTAGATGGTTTGATGGGTTGCGTTTTTATCTACTTACTGATTTTCGCACCCATTGTTGTCATCCAGATTGGTATTTGTATTTGTTTGTTTTCTGATAGCGACGACCGGCTGCGTTGCTACCGGGTTACTACATAAACGCATCCTGTAACAACCTACTGCTCGAATGCTATTTCTCGAATCAAGTTAGCGACTGCTGGTGCGATGATCGGTTGATAGATATGTTGCTGAATGTACTCGATTCGTGGTTTAGCAACCATTGGGTGGGCTTGGTCTTAGCGACGACTTTTTCTAATCACACGCATTTTTTCTTCCCGTGCTCGAAAATTTTAGAAAAATTCCAATTTTAGTACGTGAATCAGTTGGAAAATGGCTGAATATGAAAGCTGGAAGGAATAGGAAATTTGGAAAATTAGAGGGGGGATTTCATAAACAGAAATGGTAGCCGGTAGCTGCAGAAACGGAGTGTTTACACATGGGATTCAAATTTTATTCTCATGTGGAAGTCTGGGGTTGTTCAAGGAAGTGCTTTTTGTAAAAAGTGTCCGGAACGCTGCCTGTGTGAAAGTTGAAAAGTGCTTTTGTCCCTGGAAAATAACATACAAGTGCTCCCAAAAATGAGTGTACGTACACTTAATTGATCTCCACTTGTTCTCAAATTTCTCGGACATCCCACATTCGCCAGATCACACTCCACTTGATCTAACCACACTGCTCGTTGCGCCCCTTTTCGTCTCGTCCCTACCGGTTTCCTGTAAACACCTGTTTTGAAGGAGTCGTCCGGCATTCTCGCAACATGTCCTGTCCAGCGTATCCGGCCAGCCTTCGCACGAGCTTTTGCAAAGATGGTTCTTAACACTCGTCGCAGGTTCTCCTCGAAAAATATCCATGTCTCGTGTCCGTAGAAAACAATCGGTCTTATGAGCGTCATATACATGTTACACTTCGTGCGAGGGCTAAGTTTTCTCGACCGCAGTTGCTCGTGGAGACCATGGTAGGCATGACTTCCGCTGATCGTTCGCCGCCGGATCTCACGGCTCTGGTGTCCGATATAGACAAAGTCCTCCACTATCTCCAGCTCCTCGCTGTCGATCGTGGTCTTGTTATTACTACTTAGACAAGCGGGCTCGGTCGGTCTCGGACCCGCAGGCCTGAAGATTTTTCGTCATGGACGTATTATTCATTAACCCAATCCTTCCTGCTTTGCGTTTCAGATTGCGTTAGATCACCTCCACCGCCGCAGATGATCTTCGGACTATGTCGGCATAGCAGTAAGTTGAATCTGCTGAAAATCGTGACCTGCCTTTCGCCCACCGCTCTTCGAATAACACCTTCTAGCGCCACGTTGAACATAATGCAGGATAGACCATCGCTTTGTCAAAGCCCCCTGGGCGATTCGAATGAACTCGACAATTCACCCAAAATCGGCACACACCACTGCGTTCCATTCATCGTCGCCTTGATCACTCTGGTCAGCTTCCCAGAAAAACCGTTCTCGTCCATGATTTTCCATTGCTAATCATGGTCGATTATGTCGTATGCGGCTCTGAAAGATGGTTCGTATGGACTGTCATGGAATTCGAAGTCGCTGCCTTTTCCGCTGTCAGGGATTTGCCATGTTTCGACGGGTGCTTCTTTGCACTACTACCGCCAACGTGGCGTTTTCTTCGTCTATCAGCCTCCTACACTCCTCGTCGAACCAGTCATTCCGTCAAGTTCGTTCCACATGCGCGATGACGTTCTCCGCAACGCTGTTGATGGCTGTCTTGGTGGTATCCCAACTGTCCAGTTCGTTTTGCAACACTGTTAAATGTGAACGCTTTGATTTTCGATCCCTCTATTCATATCATCAAAAAAAATAATTAAGTTTTTTGGTCGAATCACTTTTCACTTAATCACTTTTCCGAATCTAAAATTAAAACTATACTTCTGTGTTATCGTTAAAGTGTCACTAAATCCAAACGTGTCCGTCCAAAAAAGAGCCCCCATCGGCTTTCCCAGCTAACATGAAATCGTAATAGAAATGATAATCCAAATCCGATATTAAGACATTTTCAATAACCATCGTAAACAAGTTGGTATTGAAGGATTTTCTATCATTCATTTACGGCAAGCTTTGCCCAAAAATACTTGAGTCGGATAGCATTTTAGTCAATTCGTAAATATTCTCCAAAAGGTTAGGAATATGCTGATTCGACAATTACGATTTGATTGAACTAATTTACGATAAATGGGCGGTCCATCAATTGAAACTCTACCCGATCTCTCCCTTTCTTCCTTTGACCGGTTCGTAAAAAGGAAATCTCACCTATAGAGCTATAGCGTGAATCATATCAAGTGATGAGTTGGTGTCGTGGTAGATACATGATTGCGAACTCGGAGGACTGTAGTTCAAATCTCGGTCGGGGAAGTTTTTTTTCGTTTACTCAACTTACTTGGAATCGTTTATTTTGCTTTTCGTGGGGAAATCGAATCGTTGGAATCTTGACATTGTAGATATATCGCCTCCACTTTGTAGCTATATGCTATTTTGGTAAGTTTTTCTTTTCATCTGGTATAATTGTTTGAATAATTTTGTTGTTCCTGCGATATACCTTCATAAATGTTTGCTGGGTTCTGAAATGGCCGCGCCTTTATGTTCTGAATGCTTCAAAAAGATCATCGAGAGGGAGCGCATCTCCGATGTCGGTAACTGAGGAAATATATTCCACGATAATTGCTCCGGACTCTGCGGCTCTACTCTCACGGCTCTCAGAGAAAGCGATTCACTCGAATACATCTGCAATGATTGTCACCAGCTTCAGATTAACCTGATCGATGTTAACAAGAAATTTTCCGATATTCTCAAGTCGTTAGCAAACGTTTCATAAAAATTTACAGCCTTAAACAATGCATCTACTCGGAAATCACTGCACAGATTACACTAGGTATTAAAAAACACATAGATCGTTTCGAATCTGCTTCAGTTCAGAAACATCAGGGCACGGCTCCTTTTGTAAAAACCAAAACATTCGAACGGATTTTTCGCCGAAATTGTTCAAGCTGCACAGACACCACTAGCTTCCGCAAACTGAGCGCCAATACCATACCTCCCTCCTCCATTACCAACACCTAACCTGCTAATTCACCATCGTGCACTCCCGGACCTACTTCGCTCTGGAAAGCAACGTCTTCTCACAGTTCCCTACAGATATCACCAAATCTGAACTGAAGTTTCTTAACCCTGTCGACTTCCATTAAGCATTGACGATTCTTTTCAACCGTTTGCTGCAGATATCTACGTTTCCTTCACGATGGAGAAATTTGACAATGTTTCCTGTATTTAAAAAAGGAGACAAACAGGACTCTCGGAATTACTCTGTGCAAGCTCATTGAAATACTGATATCAACGACAATTCTCACAAATTTCGAAGCATACATATCATAAGACCAACACGGATTCTACCCAGGACGCTCGACCACTACGAATCTTCTGCTGTTTACTTCGACCTGTCTAAAAGCAATTGAGGATGGGTTTCAGATCGACACATTATACATATACAGATGAGAAAGCCGCCTTTGATAGAGATAACCAACAACATCTACTAGCCAAGCTACAACGGCTGGGATAATCAAGCGAATTTGTTCAATGGCTAAAATCCTACCTAACAGACAGGAAAATGACCGTTAAATTAGGCAGCTGCGAGTCCAGCGAATTCACAAACATTTCTGGAGTCCCACAAGGCAGCAACCTAGGTCCTCTGTTGTTCTCAATATTTTTCAATGATGTACACTTGCTGCTCCCACAAAAATGCAGAATGTCTTACGCAGATGATCTTAGAGTCTACACTAAATCAGATCTGATGCTGACTGTTTCACCTTACAAACTCTCATCGATAAATTCATCAAAGGGACTATCCATAAACCACGTAGACTCATTTTTGGTCATCCAGAAAATCCATTCAGCAACATTGTTTCTGATATCAGGTAAAATCGAATCAAGATCTTAGATATTGTAATTGAAATTTAACTTTGTCTGTGATTTAACTAAGTCAGCGTTTTATTTTCTTAGCTGTCTCAATTTTAAAATAAATCTGAAGATTTAATCAATATTGTGAGTCAGGATTTCGGCTCTCAAACAAGCTTTAGCACTCAATATATTTTAGGTTTTAAACCATAGCTCCGTTAGTAGACCTGGTTTACTGTTTATGTAAATGATTATAACTAGTTAAGTGACCGCTGATTTACAAAGTTTGGATATTTTTAAGATGATAAATGAGGCATGTTTCTTTAACATAAAATCTGTTAAAAATCTAATCTATATGACAAGATACATCCAAAGTTTTGCGGAGCGGCACCACATGTAATTTTCACGATATGAGGTTTGGATTACAAAAACAGCAGCGTGCGAATACTCTTACAAAAAAAATTAATCAGAACACAAATTTTGGATGGTAAGCATAGCGTGTTGAATTTTACAGCCCGTCATCATCAGCACGGAACGCGGACTGGGCGCGGACTAAACTACAAGAAGCCGGCACTAACATAATTCCAATTACCTGTTCCATCGTTGCTGTTGTTGATTTCGGGTTGAGGCTTCTTCTGTTGAGGTAAGCTTTTGGCAATTCGGTGGCACTGTTTTCATCGTCCGGGCTTCCTCGTGAGGATTAAATTGATTGGTCATGTTTCATCTGCTAAACCGGTGGGTGGCGGGTTGAAGCTGGAGCAGGAACATCGCAGCAGCATCTTCGCAGCTGGTGGCGCGTGAAAGAAAGACTGTCATTCATTCACCGGTGCGCGCGGCTTAAAAATCGCTCGCTTGCTTGAGCTGGGTTCCTGATTTTTTTTTTTGGTGATTCATAGGCTGTAATGAAAGGACGGAGAAAGACGCCACGTGAGATAAATGATTTATGCTGCTTGTGATTTTGCCGGTTCGGCCCTTTTTTGGGGGAGCATTAAACTTTTGGTTTTTGCATTTTTTTGTTCAACTGTTCCTTCCCCGGATGATTTCATTTAAACTGCAGTAATGACAATTTATATTAATTAAGCGAACAAAGAACGCCAAACTGAGCACGGTTGTAAATCATACTGAAGGTAAAATATATGTGTTTTGAATACCATTATAATTACTTCCCGAGTGAAACATTTATTTTACTGCCACATGTAGGATTGTAAAAAATTATCCCCATCATATATGACCTCAAATGTTGGAGAAAATTTCAGGTTCTTTACATAAAAGGTATTCTGGATAAAGAGCTACCTTATGTAATAGATAAAAACTCAACATATGAGATTGAAGCATTGTAGAATTGAGTCTTCTTATGACTATTAAACCGTTAGTCTAAAATATTTGTTTGTGGACAGTGTTTTGCCCGTTTTTTTTACTTTGAATATTTAAAATTACTAAATATCACTAAAGACTGTAAGTTTTTAAACTAAAAGATAAGTTTCCGATAACACTTGAAATATGTTGGTAGTTGTAGTAGTAGAAGTGTTGAAAAAAGGCAACGATTCTGGCCTTAGTTTTGAAAGTCAAGAGCTTTTAAGATACCTCATCATGATTTTGGATTCATGCATCAATAAACTTGCCGTTTTTGCCCGGACTTGTCCGTATATTGATACAAATTTTAGGAATAGTCCAATCTTCCCATATTTCATAAAAAGGCCGGTTTTTCACTTTATGTAATAATATATTTATTTCCCCAAACACGGAATTTTTAGAGCAATTTTTTATTTTAAATAAATATGAACGATCCTTTGGAAGCCTAACATATGATTCCAAATCTGCTGATGCTACCGGGTTTTCGCCAAATTAAATCGGATGTTGCTAAAATTTTGAGATCAAAATTTTGAAAAAAATGCCCCGATTTTTTCAGGTTTTTATAGAAAAGTATAGATTTAACCCGATCCGAATACGTGCCAGAAAAATTCTGGCAAGCTTATGCAACAACTATCAAAGTATTCAAACAAGTATAAGTTATGTTTTAACTTTGTTTCACTATTAGTGTTCAATACCAGGCACCTGTTCAATAACTAGTGCGTCTACACTATCTATTATATTTAATTTAAAACATATTTTCATACTTCGTCCGAATCCATTATTAAGTTAGAATTCAGAGATAAAATTCAGAATCGAAAATCGTTACTTCATTTATCGGCCTTATCGATGAAAAGTGATGTCCTTTTTATAAAGGACATCCTAAGATTATAAAATTGTATAGACGGATAGAAAGTTAGAAGAAATTAAAGATGGTGAAAATGAGTGGGTAGAATTTACTTAGAAGCATTATCATCACATACAAAATTTGTGTTCCGCACGGGCGTACAACTATGAAAATAAAGATACAGATAGAGTTGCATCTACCACCACACATTAGTAGGCAAAAATTTGGTACCTAAGTGATGATACCAACGAAGCCGCCGACCGTGGCCTAGAGGATAGCATTCAAGTCTTCTAAGCCAGAGGTCATAAGATCAAATCTCGGCATATGGTGATTTTCCAATCGTTGCACAGCTAAGCACATGATTTTGGTTCTTATGCTGTATTTAAGTCACTCAACCAAATTCACTAGATTTTTTGTCGATTGCATTCATACAGGATTGATCAACAAGATTCAAAAGTTCAAATGTTCGAAAAAAGTGACGTAAAAATTTAAAAAATCATTTAAAACTGCTTGTTTATGCCCAAAAGTTGCACAGGCAAATTTCATGTCGTGCCTAATGTTGTCCGATTTTTTCTAATTGTTGCACATTTTAAAAACCTTCTTAAGGCTCAGCCATCATATGGTGAAAGAGGCTGATATTTGTTACAGAAGCTTGTTATGAGAACTTCCAAATCAAAAGGAATCCAATTTGGCGACGGTCCCTTTTGAGGGGGGTCTTCCATATAAACCAATGCACAATGGAAAATTCGGACCCAAAATCGAACAAAAAGTACAAAGTCGCCGGTTTGAGTGTCTGGAATAGCATCTATCACACGTGAAATTTTCTTAGAAACTCAAATCTGCCGCGAATTTAACCGCAGCCATCTGAGTGAAGTGTTATTTGACCTTATTTACCCAGTATTGAGCTTTATTCGTAACTAGCTGATTTTACCCGGCTTTGCTCGAGTTCACATAAAATATATATAAAAATGAGTCGATAGACATTTCGAAATTTTGGAAGCTTTGTATTCATCATTATAGAAATTTGGCCATGTTAGCTTTGGTTAGTGTTTTTAAGGTTTTGTTTGAGGTTTGTATTTATAGAAATTTTAAATCATTTCCCTTGAATGGTTGGTTTTTCATCCAATAACAAAAACTCATAATCTTTAGGAAGTTTGAATTGATTTAGCCTTATATTTTTTTTTACCATCGAATGATAATGATGGATTTTATGAAAATTCAGTTTCTCAAGCATGTAAACATATGCGAACGACCCCTTTTGAAGATCCCACTTTTCAACATGGATGATTCCCCCGTAAATTGTATTATTATCGAGTATTATTTACAGTAGAACCCCGCGAGGGAAGAACCTCCTCGGATAAGCTAAACCTAGGATTACACAAAATAGCATAGCATAGCATAGCATAGGGTGACTACACACATCTTGCATTGGATGATACACGAGGTATTACTAATAATCAAGCCCAACACAAGATGCCAAAATGAGTACCTGGATTCAATACTCATTTCAAGTGTTGTTACTGAGAATCAGTGTGGTACCACAATGCACACCGTGGCAAGTCAATGTAATCATATAGGGATAGTCTGAACAGCTAAATGAACTTTTCAGGTGCAGAGAACCCATACGACCCTACATATAAAGCTGCTGTTTCAGACAGGAAAGGGAAAGGTTATTCGTTTTGATGGAAAATCCTACTTGACAGATAGGATTGATGAATAAGGAAAAGTGATGTAGTTCAAACTTACAAAAGTATTCAACACTTCTTAGAAATGAACCTAAATTAAAAGGACAGATCTCACCATAAAACGACCGTTACTGCGCCAAATGGGTCTGGGATACATCCAAAGGAAATTTGTAAGCGATTAACTGCTGCCGAATCTGCCATGATTTTGAATTAGGCTTCTCCGGAAAGCTCTTCCGGCCATATTTTATTTCAATGCAAGTACGTTATCCAATCCGGAAAATTCAGGTCCACATAATTCGATTCACTTCACTTTTAACGTAAATTTTCGATAATTTTCTCTATTTTTAATTTTTCTGCTGAGAAAAACACACCCGTCATAACCGCAGCAAAGCCTACTAAACCTCGCTAAACCTCGGATTACACAAAATATATTCAAAATTTAATTCTGTCTCTGGTTTTGCATATTATCTAGGCGCATAGCTCGGTAAAGGCATGGTTTTTGTATGAAAACGGAGGCTTGGGTTACGTGGAAGCTCGGATTACTGGAGCTCGAATAAGCGTGGTTCTACTGTACTTAGAAATTTCTAAAAAGACTTCCACTAAAACCTTGTTAAAGACTAACTCTGCCTGCAGGTTTTCAATTGTAGTTTTTCTTATATGTTGGAAGTTTCGCTAATCTCTGACACGAAATCACCATTTTACAATGTTATGTAATAGGGGTTTGAATTCTGTTTAATTTTTTTTAATTCTTTAACACAACTATCGCATTAATCATCGTAACGAGTGATCACTTTAAAAATCTTTAGATTTTTTTTTAATTCGCGGCTTTAAACGGTTTCTATTTTCTCTAAATTGGATGGTAGAATGTCCAACAGTTATTGAAAATTTATAAATTACCAATTTGAATTGTACCAAACTAAAAACTTCAGATTAGATTACTTAAAAGTTTCAAGAGTTGGATTTGGTTTTAACTCGCACACTGTATATTCTTTTTAGATTATCAACGCTTCCCAGCGGCAGTAGGGACCACTTTGAAAACCACTGTTCTCATCAATATATTCTAAAGAGGCGAGTAGATTTTTTTTTTCTTCCTGGATGTAGGCTCATCAAATCATCTAAGAATTTCGTGCTTCTGCCCCGTGCTACGAACAGTAGAAAAGTATCCCGCCAAAAAAATCGCTATCAAGTTTTTAATCATTGTTTCTCAACCGATTTGTACAAAATTTACAGTTTTTGAAACCTTGTAACGTAGTTCAAATATGCTTGTCAGACAATATTCAGCCATAACAACTTGTTGTTGTTGTTTTATTTTTTCCGGGATTTTCATCCTCGCGGATGATTCATCCCTTAAAGCCATAACAACTGATATTATTTTGTTACTTGCGGACCACGGTAACAAGGAAAAAAATCCATTTCAGGAATTCTTAACAATCCTTTAATTCGTTCGAAGTTGGTTGGACACGTTTTAAAATTCTGAAATACAATTCTTCTAATTATAAAGGAATGTTTGGGGATAAGTAGCTTACGTTTCGTAATTTCTCCCTATACTTCATCCTGTCTTGATTCCAACAATGTGTTTCCTCTAGCCAATTTTGATTTTAAATATGAAAAATTAAAATAAGTTGCACAGTTTCTCTACTAATTTCTCACCTAATTCAGCCTTTACAGGTAATTTGGCACTTTGAGACCTGTGTTTCCAAGTAGTTGTCTCCTTCACTTGAGCGATTGCACTTCAGTTTTACTTCCGCACAATTACTTTTATCCTAGGTTTAAGAAACTTTCAACTAGATTTAGTTCGTTCGTTTACGCCTATGCCTACCTTAGTTCGAAAGAATAGATTATGATTAACAATATACAATAGAGTATTTTTAAGAAACTTGTTGTATATGCCTCTATTGAACTTGATACGCAAACACAATCTCTCCGTTCTTGTTTGTTTTGTTTTTGTATTTTCCTCTAGCTTTGCCGCCTGATTTGCTGAGCTCACTTCTCACTTATGTTTTCGAACTCATCATACCATTTATTTATCGACCTGTCATTCAGATTAGATGCGTTCAATGCCATGGGTTTCAGTATCGGTCAGTTTATTGACAACAGAGTTTTCCGTTATTCAAGGAGTAAGAAAATTTGAACAAAAAATTGCTTCGGAAAAAGACTGTAGATCAGCTACGAAGTGCTCAAAATGTTTTTTAGTGTTCAAGAAAGTTTAAAAGCTACACGTTGCACACAAGGATATATTTTTTGGAAATTTTCAACCGTACTGTTCAACCAACAAACCGTCAAAATTGTTTAAATCACACCAGATGAATATTAAAAAGGAAAGACGGTTAAAAACTTGACGTAAATTGGCATATTTTCGCAACTTTAGATTTTTAAAATACGAAACACGGAATTTTTGAAGAACTTTCAAAGGTGCTGCCTTTCAAACTTTTTATCAATTTGCAATTTCTCAGATTTTCTGACGCTTAAATTTAACGAATCCAACTTAGATGAAATTTTAGGGACTAGATAAGAGAAAATCGATGTTGAAAAACATGCGAGAAAAATTCGCCTTGTCTCCCGGTGAGACTTGAACCCACATCTTGCGCCTCTCCGGGGCCCATGTATTAACATTCTACTACAGGAGACCAACCTGGCGTATGAATATTATACTGGTTGAGTGTCGATGTCTATCGGAATGAAGGGAATAGTTCTCCCATGTGATCATAATCATTTTTCTTGCTCTATTTCTATTCCCATCATTTCATCTTACAGTAGTTGGAATCAAGTTTGGACATTTTTAAGCACGGCAAGATTTGCATTGCCTTCTCATATCAACATCGATTTTCTCTTATCTAGTCCCTGAAATTTCATCTAAGTTGGATTCATTTCTCTACAAAAAAAAAGTTTCGCTGACTGAATGTTTGAGTCAAGACCCATCTCTGGGTCGCAACTTAAAAATAGAAATAAGGCGGTGCCAAACACCGAAATTGGCTGGATATCCAAATACGGCAAACGCATCATTTCTCATCATAACTGACAACCCGTGCAGGATAATTTGCAAATCTTGCCGTGCTTAAAAATGTCCAAACTTGATTCCAACTACTGTAAGATGAAATGATGGGAATAGAAATAGACCAAGAAAAATGATTATGATCACATGGGAGATTATTCCCTTCATTCCGATAGACATCGACACTCAACCAGTATAATATTCATACGCCAGGTTGGTCTCCTGTAGTAGAATGTTAATACATGGGCCCCGGAGAGGCGCAAGATGTGGGTTCAAGTCTCACCGGGAGACAAGGCGAATTTTTTTCGCATGTTTTTCAACATCGATTTTCTCTTATCTAGTCCCTGAAATTTCATCTAAGTTGGATTCATTTCTCTACAAAAAAAGTTTCGCTGACTGAATGTTTGAGTCAAGACCCATCTCTGGGTCGCAATTTAAAAATACTTAAATTTAACTTTGCACTAGATATTGAGTATAAACACGCAAGAATTTTGCAATAAAATTATATTCACCAGGAAAAGCAATCGAAAGATGCGAAAATGTATCAAATAACGTCAACTTACCAATCCTCTTTTCAAAATTCATCTGGTGTAACTTAAAGAATTTTGACGGTTCGTAGATTGAAGAGTACGGTTTTTACAACACATTTTAACATTTTATGTGGTCATGATCTTAAAAAACTTTAAAAAACATATATCCTTGTGTGCAACATGTAGCTTCTAATTGAGGCTTTTTTGTAGCTGATCTAAAGTTTTTTTTTCCAAAGCATGTTTTTTAGGATTTTTTTTTCTTAGTTTTCAACGAAACGCTGAAATCACTGAATATTGTTTGATAAACGAGTTTGAGTTCCATTACGAGGTTTCAAAAATGATTAATTTTGTACAAATCGGTTGAGAAAAAGAGAGTTATAGCGATTTTAAGCAAGGAATGTCAAATTGACACTCAAGGTCTGGTAAGGGAGATTGTCTGGGCTTTCAGGTCGCGTCCATAAAATAAGTAACGATGCAAAATAAAAGATTTCATAAATTCATTGAGGATCTCCAAACGATTTTTTTTTGTTTGGATGCGCCTGAATAAAGATACAATCCGCCAAACTTCCAAAAATGTCAAATTGACACTCAAGAGCGGATAAGGTTGAAATCGTTAAATAGCGAAACACAGAGTGATATTATGTGATATTATTCTTGTTTCACTCAGTTTATATGCTTTTTTATTTTTATTTTGTTTCGATTATAGTCGTTTTACCATCATTATGGCATTCGCGACTTTATCAACGTTGCAGTTGGCGGATCGTTATTGAAAAACTTATCCGGTACAACTGTGTTCGATTTTTACTCTTGGGCTTGAACTCGCGGACATCTGCTCAGGAGACAACAGACTTGCCAACTGAGCTACATCACAAGTTCTAGTGTATATGCTAAATCTTTTAAACCGCCAGTGTTTGATTCTTCCTGATCAGTAAAATAAACCACATGCTCGTAACAAACCAACATCAACGTTTAATCAAATACGGTGGGATAAACCATAAGTGGGTGGATAAGATCATTTGGAAAACAAACATGAAATCAGATTATAGAAGTCAAATCAGTCCGCACGGAGGCGTATCAGGAAGGCTATCCGCTATCAAGTTTGACTCTAAGCGCTCATTAACCTGTCCGGAGTAGACACAAGCAATTATGTATTTTCAATTACTTCTAAATTGCCTCTGGCTTCTTTGCAATTTAATCTTAAGTAAAGCTGGCATTCAATTTCTTCGCCATTTAATGTTTTCTGGCTAGGAAAAATTTAAATAGAAATTTAAAACAACAAGAGACCTACCGAGTTACCAAAGCTCGAACCAGTGGGTTTCGAGCAAATGAATTGAAACAACTGGACGGCTCAAAGATACAGCACCGCGAACAATATATTTAGGAAAACAAGGGTTCATCAGCATGAGAAAATGCAATGCCGAGATGAAGGAAAAATTAGAGCAGCTAAGTATGTTAGTGCAGTGCAGTGCAGTTCTTATTTCTAGTCAAAGTGTACCTATAATAGAACATCTCGTGACAGGCAGTTGGAATCCGTTTTCAAGGTTTAGTCGCTCTGAAGTTTATTGGCTCAGCGCATTACAGCTCTTGTGATTTGTTTTTGAGCTAGTTAATTACCTTTGGAAGTAGAACAAAGCTAAATGAAATAGGACAGTGAAGAAAAGTTTTGCTCGGTGCATTGACGTGGACACCAATACTTATAGAAGGTATAAAATATGAAAAATTATGTTAGACCAGGCACTCAATTTTAAGGTCTTTTGTATTCTGAATTTTTTTCTCATTGGAGTACTAAGCAGTGTAGAACTTATTTATTTTAAAAGATCATCCCGCAAAACTCAAAAACAAAAACGATCAAGAATCCTTATGAACCAAATAATGTTTTTTTTCTTTTTTTTTCGAAAATAAACTTACTTGTTTTTCTTAACTTTAACTTGCCTTTCAGGTGTTATTTAAAAACATCAATCAAAAAGTGTCGATTTAGTACCTCCTCTCGAATTGACTGGTTGACCAGTGCTGTTGACGCGATCTATTGAAAGCAGACGTGAGATTTCGAAAAGAAGAAATCAACCGGTTGCGATCACTCTCTGATACGATCCTATCAAATATCAACCCACTTGATGTCAATTAGTTCCGTCTTTTCGCACACTTTACACCAAAACAGTTAAAGAAAATAATCAGCATAATCGCGGTCGTAAAAAGTATCTTGACTTGATTGACGCATCGACGTCTTGAGTGTTCGGCTTAGCAGCAGAAATAAGCCATCCCAGGCGGCAGCATCGTCGAACTGTTCATTCAGAGATTGTTGATGGAATAAAAAAAAAACATCCAAACCAGAATGGCCAAAACCTAGCGGACGACGATAGACAGTAGAAGCGAACGAAAAAAATTCGCAACCGGTAACCTCAAATCAGTTGACATTGATAAGTTTTGTCCGCGAAAAGCAGAGGAAAGGGAAATGGTTTCACACGATGCGATTTATTAGGAATCATGTTTCTCATTCGATACATGGCAAAACAGCGGAAAATGGTAAACTTGCCCTGTCCGGATTGCAGGGGATTGCCAAAAATGAAACCAAGAAAGACTTTTTTTTGCAAAAAGGAAAAATAACAATCAAGATGGTAGAAGGAAACAAAAGAATAGCCATTTCGGGCCTTAAAAACAACACGATGAAATGTGAAAAATATACATCCAGTCAAAGGCAATAAATAAACGAAACATATAAAATGAACACTCCCAGACATCGATCAGAACCTTTTAATCAAACACTTATGGAAGTTAATTAGATCGTTTATCACGTTTTGTCTCAAAGGGTCCACAGATTTTTAACACAGTTCATCTTTACAGGTAACATATTGAACTCTATAGAAAAAGTTCAGGGGGCACTTAGAAAAACGATTTTCCAATTGTGCCACAACTTCATAAACTAAAAGATAGAAATCTTAAAAATAAATACATTTTTGACGATATGCAACAGTTATGTAATGTTTTGTATCAGTTCTTATCGTTTTTATGGAGTGTTTCTTGGAATAGTTTACCTTTTTAAAAAGATTAATGTGAAATTTCTTTTCCTGTAAAGCCAGAATCTGATCATCTTCAACCGTTCAACTTAAGCCAGTAAGGCAAGCAATTCAATAGCCGACTCAAATTTACTCAACCATGCTTAAAAATGTTGTTGAAAAATTTTTAATCAGTGAAAAGTCCCAGATGAACTTTTGTGTTCATTCCTGTTTTAAAATATGACCAACCAAACCATACTGTTCAACGTTTTCCTAACCACAGCAATACGATAATCTTGACCTCGGACGGATCGTGGAATGTCGTAATTTATGTGCCAGAACTTGGTGGGACTGATCTATACGCTGCGCTGTTGCACATTATGGACAACACATGGAGAAGATAGAATGTATGCGTACAAACGCAATAAATTCTCTCGAAAATTTCTCCACTGCAAGTGCAGTGTGGATTTTTGCAGTTATGTATCGATCACTAAAAAGGGGTGTTACCTGTAGATAATGAATGTTTACACAAGCTATCATCACCTTGTACGTTGTACGTATCGTATCATATATCTGCTTCTCTCTACATGTGCTGGTTGCTGCATCCTTTCAATTTTGTAACTTGCCAAATTGTGGCGCAACTCAGGAGTGTATTCGAAAAAATGCAACACTGTGTTTTGTGAATAATTCTTGAGTGCATTCCTGAGGAAATTGATGAAACTTTGAGTGAAGCTGCCTGATAATGTAATGTGTACATGTGCAAATTTTTGTGAGATAGCGTCCAATGAAGAAGTGCGCCTCCTATAATGTATACTATGAACCACCCTTTTTTCAAATCATAGCTATTCTTGATAACGCTTTCTGTTTACTAAAACATGACCTTCGAAATCACTCAAAAGTGTAAATTTGGTCGAAGTTTTGACAAATTTAGCCGATTGTCCTCCTTTGGCACAAAAACAACATATTTGACTTTTTATCACTCCACCACAGTTTTCACGTAATGGCAGGATTAGAGAATAACCTTTTTTAGTCCTATTCGAGTGCTATGCAGGGAAAACGGTTGCATTTGGAGACATCTATTTTTTTCTTCTTGTTTATCTCCAAAACATCCAAGAGAAACTTGACTTCCTGCCTGGAGTGGCTGGAAACATGCCAGGAACTCGTGTTGCTGTCCATTACGAAATTTTTCAAAATATCTCCCCACTAGGGGTCCTTATATTTTGCGAACAATTTGACCACCGTATTTTGGTCATTTTACCGGTGGGCAGCTCAGTCTGTTGCATTGGTCTGTTTCGGATAGTTTCAGCTATTGTGCATTGTTGAATGAATCTACTATCCCAACCCAAGTAACAATTCAAGCATTGTTATGGTCAGCAAAATTTCGTTAGGACTATAACATTAATCTTCATAAAACGCTAAACCGCACCTGGACTCTAATAATGCCAAAATCAGGCTATTTGGCCCTATCTTAGAAACGTCATCGTTACCAATCATTGTTGGCCACCAATTGGATTTTTTTCAATTCTGTGATCTCTTTTTTTTATTTTTTCCGGAAACCAGATCATTGAGATATGATCTGGTAAAATAAATAGCCAAAACACCAATGTTTAAACCAAATTATGAGCATCTTTCCTACTGCCAGTATAGATTTTTGGTTAAATGTGTATAAAATAGTATCTTAAAAGAAATGGTCCTCTGATGGGATGGGATGGGATCTAATGGTCAATCATGATCGAATTGATGAAAAATAGGCCTGAAAAAATATTTTCAAATACTTGCATCGTGAATTCATCAACATTGCGTCATTTTGTGCCCTTCGATTTTGCAACCAATATGGCGTTAGTCAATTCAATGCTCAATAGCTTTTTTATGGTCAGATAAATGGCTAATTAGTTTAATAATGGTTTTATGAGAGCCATATAAAAAGATAAAATTTGACGTTTCTCTCGCAAGTCAACCAATTACACGCTTAGGATAAGTTCCTCATTTCTGAGTTGTTAATCATTAGTACAGTGAATGAGGATAGACTTTTTGAATGAAAAAGGATTGGTTGTGAATGACCCGTGCAATAAACCATGAGTTGAAGTCGAATTCCGTTGTCTGACGTTATCTTAAAATCCAAGATGGCGGCTTCCGCTGAACTTTAAAATGTTGTAAATGACTTAAAATCGCATGAAATCCCAAAAATATTGGTATTGGGTGAAAGGGCTTATCGAGTAGGAGTCGAAATCCGCTATCTGACGCACTCTTGAAATCCAATATGGCGGCATCCACTCAACTTTTAATGCTGTAAATGACAAAAAGTCGCATTCAACCTCCATTATATAGGTGTTGGGTGAAAGGGCTGAACGAGTAGAAGTCGATTTTTTTTTCTTTCTGACGCCATCTTGAAATCCAAGATGGAGGCTTCCGCTAAACTTTGAAATGCTGTTAATCTCGGGAATCAAATGAAACTCTCACAATATGAGTATTGAGAGCTAAACTAGTAGAAGTCGAATTTCGCTATCCGACGACGCCATGAAATCCAAGTTGGCGACGACCTTTGAAATGCTGTTAATCAATGAAAATCGCATAAAAATCCCACAAAATGAGTAAAGGTTTAAAACGATCAACGAGTAGAAGACAAACTTCGCTATCAGTCGTCATCTTGAAATCTGAGATGGCGGCTTCCACTGAACATCAAAATGATTTAAATCACTGAAATTCACTTGAAATTTCCGCAATATGGTCATTGGGTTAAATGGCTTGATGAGATTAAGTCGAATTTCTCTATGAGACGCCATCTTGAAATCCAAGATGGCGACTTTCGCTGAACCTTAAAATGCTGTAAATAAATAAAAAATTGCATGCATCCCCCACAATATGGGTATTGGCTAAAGGGCAAAACGAAAAGAACTCAAATTTAGCTATCATGTGCATCTCGAAATGCAAGATGGCGGCTTCCACTGAACCTTAAAATGCTGTTAATCACTGAAAATCGCATGAAACTCCCACAATTTGGGTATTGTCGAAGTTTGCTATCAAACGCCTTCTTGAAATCCAAGATGGCGGCTTCTACTGAACTTTAAAATGATTTTAACCACTAAAAACCGCATGAAACCCGCACATTGTGGGTAATGAATGAAAGGATTAAACTAAGAAGAAGTCGGATTTCGCTATCTAACGCCAGCATCAATCCAATATGGCGGTTTTTTTATTGGGAAATTTCGACTCTATTTTCGAGTCTATTTTAGGACGAAAACGACACTTTTTAGCCCCTGAAGCCGATCCAAAATGGATTGGAACTGCAAGCCGGAATTTCCCAAGAAGAAACACAACAATCAGTCGATTCCCCAAACATGAAAATATGGCGGCTTTCGCTATTCTTTTCAAAGCTGTAAATTACTGAAAATTTCATGATCCATCCACAATACGGGGTATTGGGTGAAAGGGCTACACGATTAGAAGTCGAATTTTGTTGTCCAATGCCATCTTGAAAGCCAAGATGGCTTAGCTTAGCCTTTTCACCCAGTATCCATATAGTTACGGTTTAATGCATTTTTTTGTCATTTACAGCATTTAAAGTTCAGCAAAAGCCGCCATCTTGGATTTCAAGATGGCATCAGATATCGAAATTCGAATTTTACTCTATAAAGTTTCCTACCTAACAAACATTTTTGCTGAACAACCGCTGAAACATTATTTAGTTCTAATTTTTAATCAGCTGCTGCTTTTGCTGAAAGAAGGCAACCAAAATTCAGGGAGAAGCTGCTATTCAGCCCTCTCGATTTTTAGAAATTAATCAACAAAGAAGTTGTTGGATCCCTCGTTCATCAACGTAACACCTGGCTCTCCCGGTTGACAACCGTCAGCCTGACAGATGCCGCAGCTCCGTAACGGTGATGAACGGAAACCACGAAACGTCATCAGAATTACCATTCTTATTATATTCATGTGCGATTACCAGTTTACACGTTATTGTACAAGTCCATTTTAAAGTCAATATACAACCTTATTTTAAACTGTAATTCCGCGTCTTTTAATTCGTATACAACCGGTATCGCAACAGTGGCGACGAGGCCGGAGCGAGCGCGTGTTGAATGAATCTACTATCCCAACCCAAGTAACAATTCAAGCATTGTTATGGTCAGCAAAATTTCGTTAGGACTATAACATTAATCTTCATAAAACGCTAAACCGCACCTGGACTCTAATAATGCCAAAATCAGGCTATTTGGCCCTATCTTAGAAACGTCATCGTTACCAATCATTGTTGGCCACCAATTGGATTTTTTTCAATTCTGTGATCTCTTTTTTTTATTTTTTCCGGAAACCAGATCATTGAGATATGATCTGGTAAAATAAATAGCCAAAACACCAATGTTTAAACCAAATTATGAGCATCTTTCCTACTGCCAGTATAGATTTTTGGTTAAATGTGTATAAAATAGTATCTTAAAAGAAATGGTCCTCTGATGGGATGGGATGGGATCTAATGGTCAATCATGATCGAATTGATGAAAAATAGGCCTGAAAAAATATTTTCAAATACTTGCATCGTGAATTCATCAACATTGCGTCATTTTGTGCCCTTCGATTTTGCAACCAATATGGCGTTAGTCAATTCAATGCTCAATAGCTTTTTTATGGTCAGATAAATGGCTAATTAGTTTAATAATGGTTTTATGAGAGCCATATAAAAAGATAAAATTTGACGTTTCTCTCGCAAGTCAACCAATTACACGCTTAGGATAAGTTCCTCATTTCTGAGTTGTTAATCATTAGTACAGTGAATGAGGATAGACTTTTTGAATGAAAAAGGATTGGTTGTGAATGACCCGTGCAATAAACCATGAGTTGAAGTCGAATTCCGTTGTCTGACGTTATCTTAAAATCCAAGATGGCGGCTTCCGCTGAACTTTAAAATGTTGTAAATGACTTAAAATCGCATGAAATCCCAAAAATATTGGTATTGGGTGAAAGGGCTTATCGAGTAGGAGTCGAAATCCGCTATCTGACGCACTCTTGAAATCCAATATGGCGGCATCCACTCAACTTTTAATGCTGTAAATGACAAAAAGTCGCATTCAACCTCCATTATATAGGTGTTGGGTGAAAGGGCTGAACGAGTAGAAGTCGATTTTTTTTTCTTTCTGACGCCATCTTGAAATCCAAGATGGAGGCTTCCGCTAAACTTTGAAATGCTGTTAATCTCGGGAATCAAATGAAACTCTCACAATATGAGTATTGAGAGCTAAACTAGTAGAAGTCGAATTTCGCTATCCGACGACGCCATGAAATCCAAGTTGGCGACGACCTTTGAAATGCTGTTAATCAATGAAAATCGCATAAAAATCCCACAAAATGAGTAAAGGTTTAAAACGATCAACGAGTAGAAGACAAACTTCGCTATCAGTCGTCATCTTGAAATCTGAGATGGCGGCTTCCACTGAACATCAAAATGATTTAAATCACTGAAATTCACTTGAAATTTCCGCAATATGGTCATTGGGTTAAATGGCTTGATGAGATTAAGTCGAATTTCTCTATGAGACGCCATCTTGAAATCCAAGATGGCGACTTTCGCTGAACCTTAAAATGCTGTAAATAAATAAAAAATTGCATGCATCCCCCACAATATGGGTATTGGCTAAAGGGCAAAACGAAAAGAACTCAAATTTAGCTATCATGTGCATCTCGAAATGCAAGATGGCGGCTTCCACTGAACCTTAAAATGCTGTTAATCACTGAAAATCGCATGAAACTCCCACAATTTGGGTATTGTCGAAGTTTGCTATCAAACGCCTTCTTGAAATCCAAGATGGCGGCTTCTACTGAACTTTAAAATGATTTTAACCACTAAAAACCGCATGAAACCCGCACATTGTGGGTAATGAATGAAAGGATTAAACTAAGAAGAAGTCGGATTTCGCTATCTAACGCCAGCATCAATCCAATATGGCGGTTTTTTTATTGGGAAATTTCGACTCTATTTTCGAGTCTATTTTAGGACGAAAACGACACTTTTTAGCCCCTGAAGCCGATCCAAAATGGATTGGAACTGCAAGCCGGAATTTCCCAAGAAGAAACACAACAATCAGTCGATTCCCCAAACATGAAAATATGGCGGCTTTCGCTATTCTTTTCAAAGCTGTAAATTACTGAAAATTTCATGATCCATCCACAATACGGGGTATTGGGTGAAAGGGCTACACGATTAGAAGTCGAATTTTGTTGTCCAATGCCATCTTGAAAGCCAAGATGGCTTAGCTTAGCCTTTTCACCCAGTATCCATATAGTTACGGTTTAATGCATTTTTTTGTCATTTACAGCATTTAAAGTTCAGCAAAAGCCGCCATCTTGGATTTCAAGATGGCATCAGATATCGAAATTCGAATTTTACTCTATAAAGTTTCCTACCTAACAAACATTTTTGCTGAACAACCGCTGAAACATTATTTAGTTCTAATTTTTAATCAGCTGCTGCTTTTGCTGAAAGAAGGCAACCAAAATTCAGGGAGAAGCTGCTATTCAGCCCTCTCGATTTTTAGAAATTAATCAACAAAGAAGTTGTTGGATCCCTCGTTCATCAACGTAACACCTGGCTCTCCCGGTTGACAACCGTCAGCCTGACAGATGCCGCAGCTCCGTAACGGTGATGAACGGAAACCACGAAACGTCATCAGAATTACCATTCTTATTATATTCATGTGCGATTACCAGTTTACACGTTATTGTACAAGTCCATTTTAAAGTCAATATACAACCTTATTTTAAACTGTAATTCCGCGTCTTTTAATTCGTATACAACCGGTATCGCAACAGTGGCGACGAGGCCGGAGCGAGCGCGTACATAAAGCGCGCGTTTTTATCAAAAACAGTTCGCCAAATTTGGTTAGCAAAAAAAACCACGTTATGCCAGACACCAACAAAGATGCGGCTGCAGCAGGTGCAGGAGCACAGGTACCACTACCACAGAACTTCTCGGAAGCATTTCTGCGACTCCTGACCAATCAGCAAGCCCTCATGACACGGATGTCGGAGCAGTTGGCCCCTACACAGCAGGCCATCAAGAGTTTGTCCAGGGACGAAACCGTACTAGACTCTTTATCGAGCAACATGGCGGAGTTCGCCTACGATAAGTTCAGTGGACACACCTTTGACGCATGGTTTTCCCGCTACAGTGACCTGTTTGAACGCGACGCAACCAAGCTGGACGATCCGGCGAAAGTGCGGCTCCTCCTAAGAAAATTAAGCCCACCAGACCACGAACGCTACCATAGCTTCATTCTTCCCAGGACGTCACGGGACTTCACGTTCGATGAGACAATAAGCAAACTCAAAGCACTTTTCGGTGCTACTGTCTCAACTTTCCGTCGGCGTTATAACTGTTTCCAGACAACGAAAGACCCTGGAGAAGATTACCTGGCCTATTCATGCAGGGTCAACAAGGCATGCGTCGATTTTAAACTCTCCGAGCTAACCGAGGAGCAGTTTAAATGTCTTACCTTCGTCTGTGGTCTAAAGTCAAATCAGGATGCGGAAATTAGGATGCGGTTGATCAACAAGCTCAACGAATCTGCCGACCTCACCCTGGAGCAGGTCGTAGAGCAATGCAACAGTTTGGTAAACCTGAAGCAGGATACGGCACTGGTGGAGTCGACATCCTCGGTGGTGAATATGGTGACTGTCATATCCTGGCAGTTATTCTGGCAACACTGTATGCTGTCAGCCGAGCACGCGGTGAAAATCCACTGCGTAATAAAATTCATTCCTTACATCAGCCACCATATGTAAAGTACGCGTTTCTATCGTAGAGTAAAATTAAAAGTTAATAAGTAGTTTACTCGTGCGTTTTACTTTACTCCGGATACGGGTTGTCTTCCTGCTGCTTCTACCCTGCTGCAAATACAATAGTGACCAGACCGCCAAAGGCCAAGCAACCGTTTCATCAATCCAGAAGCAGCAGTTCACACCGCGAGCAACCAAAAACTCCCTGTTGGTCGTGCGGTGGGATGCACTTCAATAAAGACTGTCGGTTCCATGATCACAAGTGCCAGTCTTGCGGCAAAGTTGGTCACCGTGAAGGCTATTGCGCTTGTTTCTCTAAGTCCACGCATCACAACAAGAGCAACAGCGGTGCGAAGAACACGAGAAAAGAGAAAAAGCGCAAAACATCAACAAAAACACTGGCCGTACACAAAGTTGGAGCTGGAAGAAAATTTGTCGATGTAAACATCAACAACGTCCCTCTTCGACTGCAACTGGACACCGGGTCGGATATTTCGATCCTATCGCATCGATCTTGGGTCAAACTAGGAAAACCCAAACTGTGTTCAGCAAGATGTCGGGCCAAAACAGCTTCTGGCGAGCCGCTAGATCTCACGGCGGAACTGCAGTGCCAAATCACCATCAACGGCTGCACAAAAAGCGGTAAGTGCTTCATAGCATATCCTAACGTTGATCTCGACATTTTAGGGATTGACTGGCTGGAATTGTTTAATTTGTGGGACCGCCCAATCAGTGCCCTATGCAACAAAGTTGACGCTCTATCTACGCCAAGTGTGTCGGCTTTGCAAGCACGGTTTCCCGAAGTGTTTACCTCCGTAATGGGCCTCTGCAACAAATCGCCTGTTCGGTTGGTACTCAAAGGCAATCCCAAACCGATCTTTCGCCCGAAACGACCAGTTGCGTACAGCATGGAGGCGTTGGTGGAAGCCAAGCTCCTTCGCCTGCAGGAGCTAGAAATCATCAAGCCGGTAAACTTTTCTGATTGGGCCGCTCCTATCGTGGTGGTCCGCAAGCCGAACGGATCCGTACGGATATGCGCCGATTTTTCGACTGGCTTGAACGATGTTCCCGAGCCAAACCAATATCCACTGCCCTTACCCGAGGATATTTTAGCTCGGATGTCCGGATGTCGATTCTACAGTCATATCGACTTATCCGATGCCTACCTTCAGGTGTTGGTGGATGAGGATAGTCAACCGCTGCTAACTATAAACACCCACAAAGGCCTATTTCAATTCACCAGGCTTTTACCGGGAATCAAGGCGGCCCCCGGTGCATTTCAACAGCTGATCGACACTATGCTAGCCGATCTTCGTTACGCTATCGGCTACTTAGACGACATCTTAGTGGGTGGCCGAACTGAGCAGGAACTCCAAACCAACGTTGATCTGGTCCTCCAGCGGATGAAAAGTTTTGGATTTACGGTCCGCATAGAAAAATGCTCTTTCTTTATGCGGGAAGTGAAATATCTCGGCCAGATTCTGGATGGCAACGGCATACGCCCAGATCCAGACAAGATAGCACCCATCGTGAACATGCCGCCCCCACGACGTCCCAACACTGCGTTCGTACCTGGGCGCGGTAAACTATTACGGCAAATACGTCAAAGAAATGCGCCAGCTTCGACATCCGATGGACCAGTTGCTGAAAAGTGGCACCAAGTTTGTTTGGTCGAAAGCATGTCAGGCTTCTTTCGATCGATTTCGTGAGATTCTACAATCACCGCTTTTGTTGACGCACTACAACCCCAAGTTGGAACCCATCGTGTCGGCAGATGCTTCGAACGTTGGAATCGGAGGCCGAATTGCCCATCGTTTCCCTGATGGCACTATCAGAGCTATTTGCCACGTATCCCGCAGTCTGACTGCGGCTGAAAGTAACTACAGCCAGATAGAAAAGGAAGGATTGGCCTTGGTGTTCGCGGTGACTCGATTCCACCGCATGGTTTTTGGTCGACGGTTCATTCTTGAAACTGATCACAAACTATTATTATCGATCTTCGGTTCCCGGAAAGGCATTCCCGTCTATACAGCCAACCGGCTACAAAGATGGGCCTTAACGTTGCTGCTGTACGATTTTGAAATCCGTTACATTTCTACGGATTCTTTTGGTCACGCTGATATTTTGTCACGTCTAATCAACCGACATGTTCAGCCAGAAGAAGATTTCGTCGTTGCTTCCCTGGAACTGGAGCACACCGTCAGGAGTGTCATGAACCAAACGCTTTCTGCTTTACCGTTATCATTCAAGGCGGTGAAGGCAGAAACCCACAACGATGACATTCTTCAACAAATTGCTCGTTTCGTCGATTCTGGATGGCCCTCCAAACAGTCGACTATCGTCAACAGTGACATCCAGAAATTTTATCAGCGACGCGATGGTCTTTCCATGGTTGCTGGTTGCCTAATGTATGGTGAACGGCTAGTAATCCCCGCAAAATTCCAAAAGCAAGTGCTGCATCAGCTGCACAAAGGGCATCCAGGAATCGAGCGAATGCGGTCCATCGCTCGCCAGTACGTCTACTGGCCTCTAATCGACGAAGACATCTCCAAGCTTGTAAGGGCCTGCAGCGAATGTGCCAGTGTCGCCAAAACGGAACGCAAAGTCAACCTTGAATCCTGGCCGACACCAGAAAAACCTTGGCAGCGGGTGCATGTGAACTATGCCGGTCCCCTAGATGGTAACTACTATCTGATTATCGTCGATTCGTTCTCCAAGTGGCCGGAAGTTATCCGCACGCAAGCTATTACATCCAGTGGTACCATGCGAATGCTTCGAGGAGTTTTCGCAAGATTTGGAGCACCAGAAACATTGGTCTCAGAGAATGGCACCTGTCGTAATTTTACAATTATTCTGAAATGAATATCAAGTAAACTCTTTAATTGTTGGCAGCAGTGAAAACTGCTGAACCAAACAAGACTATTTTTTCTAAATTTGATGCCTTCTTCTTGGAGAATGGAGGGACCGTCATCTTGGAGGGACCGTCATCTTGGAGGAACCGTCATCTTGGAGGAACCGATGCTTTCACTTCGAGATTAGTCAAACGAATGAGCCCAACTGCGCTGGGTACGCTCTTTTTATAGCGTCAAATACCCGAGCGTCAGAGAAATGGGCGGAGCCAAGTCGATGGGTTTTTACTCTCTGGATTTAAATTGATAAAGAGAACATTTTTCGTTCAGAACTTTTTCGGTTTTGTATGCATATGGATGCTCAATTCTATTTAATTTCTTTATCTTCTACTTTTCCATCTATATCCTCTACAGCACCCAGTTCACCAGCGAGCAGTTCCAACGATTTTGCGAAACGAATTCCATCACGCATCTAAGAACTGCACCGTTTCATCCCCAATCGAACGGCCTTGCTGAAAGGTTCGTCGATACTTTCAAGAGGTCCCTCAAGAAAATCAGCGCAGGGGGAGAAGCCTTAGACGAAGCCATCGACACATTTTTGCTCTGCTATCGGTCGACACCCTGTCGCAGCGCACCGGGTGGGAAATCTCCGGCAGAAGTCCTTCTAGGTAGACCGATCCGAACATCACTGGACCTCTTGCGCCCTCCATCAGCTGTTTTCCCGAACGAAAGTGGCCAAGACGAGCAGTTCAACCGGAAACACGGAGCCAAGCCGAGAAATTATGTACCACAAGACCTCGTTTGGGCTAAAGTATTCCGGAACAACAAATACTCTTGGGAACCGGGCCGTGTTCTCGAGCGTATAAGAAAGGTGATGTACAACATTTGGTTGCCAGGCCTAGCTATTTTGATCCGTTCCCATTGCAACCAACTACGTATCAGGCATGAAGCGGGAGGCCATCAATCAACTTCTTCTGAATTCCAACTACCGCAAGTCCCTCTGAACATTCTGCTAGATAGCTGGGGACTTGGTAACAGCAATCCTTCATCGGAACAAGTCGCGCCATCAGCTTGGAGTCTGCCACAAGAACTCCTGACGGATTTGCAGCCGCAGCCTCCGCCACGCCGCCACCGTTCTACCCTTAGACGTGATCAACCAACGGTTTCTCTTCGCACATCTTCGCGAGCTCGAAGGCAGCCTGTGTGGTACGAGCCGTATCATCTCTACTAAAGGGGGGAGGTGTTGGATCCCTCGTTCATCAACGTAACACCTGGCTCTCCCGGTTGACAACCGTCAGCCTGACAGATGCCGCAGCTCCGTAACGGTGATGAACGGAAACCACGAAACGTCATCAGAATTACCATTCTTATTATATTCATGTGCGATTACCAGTTTACACGTTATTGTACAAGTCCATTTTAAAGTCAATATACAACCTTATTTTAAACTGTAATTCCGCGTCTTTTAATTCGTATACAACCGGTATCGCAACAGAAGTGTTTCCTAATAAGCTGCAAATTCCTTAGTTCAGCTTTATATCAGTGTTTCGAACAACCTCAAAGCAGACATGAAACGTCAATTGACAGATCATTTTCGAGAAAAATATTCAAAAAAAAATGACAGATGTTTGTCCAACGTTGGTCAGCAAAATATTTTGATCCCTCTCCTGCCATGCAGCTGCCAATTTGTTGTTGTTTTTTCGAATCGTTTTTATTTTGCTGCTTCTGAGTCTCGATCCATCTAATTTTTCGGTATTCGTGATATTATTACCAGCTGTTCACGCCCGTAGCCCGCTGATCCAAATCCGTGTTGTATAAAGTTGAGTGCATTATTGCATTATAAAGGAGAAAGATACCTCTCACAAAGAATTTCAACAACAAAAAAGCTATTGATTTTAATGAAATGATGGAAAAAGCTGGTAAGTGTTGATTTATATTCTCCTGACATTTTTTTCCCCTAATTTTTGAATGTTATACTTTAAATAGGAGGTCAAGGCTTGGAGTATGAGGAAAGAAGTTCCCCCTGGCAAAACTCAGCTGATTTGGAGATGTCTGGTGCTCTACAGACGAAGGAAATATTAACGCATATCACAAATCAAAGCACGGACGCAAAGGAGGAGATTATTGAAGCCAAAAAAAGGATGACCGAGAACCTCATTATTTAAACAATAGCAGCCATCAAAGCAGATTTTGAGACTAAACTTATTTCCGTCCAGCAGCAGAACTCCAATTAACTCCCTCCTCAATCGATTTTTCAATTTAAACCAATAACATCACCAGAACAACTAAACGAGGTCGAGCGCAAATTGGAGATCAAAGAATACGAAGGTGAACTTTTCAACTTTATGAAAAGGATTGTTGGAGATCGGTGCGATAATGTCAATGACCAGAACATCTGCTACGGTTTAATCGCTTTCAAAAATTATTCGCGGATTTTGAAGTTTTTTTTTCTTCATCGTAAAAAGCTGCAATTCGAATTTCTCCATATTTCTTATGGAAAATTTTTTCAAAAATATTAAAAAAAAAAACGCTAAGGAACGCAGTATGATCAAAGGTTTGAGGATGTCGTCAATACACAAACGAATGATGATTGAACCTGTTACAGATTTGAGCCAATACACGGAGGTAGAGTGGATATGTGACGACTCAGAACAACTTTAAGATAAATTTTCAGGAGCCTTTCTATATTGCTTTTTTTTTGTTATTGCTTTTTTTAATCATTGTTACAGTTCTAAACCTTAAAAAGAAATATTGGATAATTAAACAAAATATTAAATATTAAGAAATGTTTTATTTATTACGTATAATGTACAGTATGCAAATGAAAAACCAGTAATTTTTGCTTCTCCCGAGTATAATACAATAAAATCCTATTCACATTTGAGACTCAAGCAACCCTTCCCCTTGGTCAGAATTGACCTTCTGGTAAGCTAATAAATAATTTTGACTTGGAGCGAGTGAGATTTACATATTTAATTCTTCCTATACTACGATAAGTATACTGCGGTTAAATTTTAAAAAAAAATGCAAAAAAATACTGTTATTTTAAAGTTACCGTTACTTCTTCAATTTTAAACCGATTTTGATAAACTACCACTTGAAACCTTTGTTTTGAATTCACAGGCCAATGGAAAATAAGATTTTTTGAATGTTACCATCGAGTTTAAAACCTTCGCTGAAACAAAATTTTCTCTAAAACAATGCGTTTTTTATAATTTTTTCTCTCATGAAGTCACTAATATCAACAATACTGTTGATGATGCTCAAAAATGGTGTGCAGATGATCGATAGCAAATTTGTTATCTTTAATATACTGAGATTTTTTTGAATTTCATTTTTGGATTCAACGTCCGATTTCACATTTAAAATGACCTTCAGTTTACTAAGTTCAAAAATGCTGTAAACTAGTGTAATCAAGCACTAAGTGCTATAAGAGAACATGCAAAAGAAACCTTGGAGCAAACTTCAATGTTTGTGTTTTATTATAGTTTAAACAGAGCATTCATAACTCTTTCAAAAGAACTATAACAGTAAACTGAGTCGATTTGGGGTCATTTTTGAATTTCTCAAACCCTGGGGTCTTAAAAGCTTCGTCTTAGTCCAAAACTCATCCATGATTTTTTGTAGAATTTTTACGTAACGTTTACATGAGTAAATTTGAACTTTTAGGTTTGTATGGGAAAATTGAATATTTTGTACTGAAAAATCGACATCGTTTTTATTTCTTCTGTGGAACCGAACCAGCGGACAGTTTTCGTGCCAATTTATAAAATTCCTTTTTTGTCTTTTTGCCTAAAAAGATACGAGGCTACGGTTTTCGACAAAGTTGGTCAGCGAAAAATTTCCCTTAGGAATTTTTTAAAATGACACAAAAACTGTCCGCTGGTTCTGTTCCACAGAAGAAACAAAAACGATGATGATTTTTCAGTACAAAATATTCAATTTTCCCATACAAACCTAAAAGTTCAAATTTATTCATGTAAACGTTACGTAAAAATTCTACAAAAAATCATGGATGAGTTTTGGGCCAAGACGAAGCTTTTAAGACCCCAGGGTTTGAGAAATTCAAAAATGACCCCAAATCGACTCAGTCTACTATAACAGTATGTTTGATAAAAGCTTTATTAGCGTTTCCAAAACTATCCGTGAATATATGGTCGATTCAAGAATATAAGCATTTTGCATGACCATAATTAAACCGTCATAATACGAGCTGCACAAAAAATGCCATAATTAAACGATAATAAAACTCCATAATGCTAGTTAGCTTAATCTGTGATACTTGGGATGTGAACTCTTAGCATTCAGTTGGACATCAGTTAAAGACAGTTGAAAAATCATGCATCATTGAATCAACCTAGCAGAATCAACATGATGGTTAGTTCATCTTAATGCATTAGAAACCACCAAAAAATCCAATGTAAGAATAACTGAAAGACATACTGTGTATGTACTGTATGATTTGTTATATAATTGATAACTGTTTTAAAGTGTAAATATTGGCGAAGAACAAAGAACGATATTTCGTACTTGGTCTTCAATATTGTAGTGTACCAGCTACAACAAAGCAACCAGGATGCTGACCGGCCGTGCGAAAAGGGAATATGGCATAATCTACAATAACGCGAGAAGAACAGCCATAGTAGACCGGGGTATAAATAGAACGTGCAGTGCTCGATATATTGCATTCCTAAGTTGACATTTGAATAAAGAACATCTTAGTTATTAGACATCGCTCGTCTTATTATTGTGCTTAGTTGATACACTACAGTTTGGCGACGAAGGGATTTTTTACAATGAACGTGAAGCCTCCGGAGTTCCACATTGGTGATTCCTGGTCACTGTACGAAGAACGGTTGAGACAATTCTTTGTGGCCTACGGAATCGAGGAGAAGGATGACGAGCGACGGTCGGCCTTTTTGCTGACGGCGGTTTCGATGGAGGTGTACCAGACAATCAAGGACCTCTGTTTCCCAGCGAAACCGGAAACAAAGATGTTCGACGAACTTTGCATTTTGCTGCGCCAACGGTTTACCCCGACGTTGGTAATTTTTCACGAGAGGACCCGGTTCATAGAAGCGCGTCAAGGCGACGGCGAATCAGTCATCGAGTGGTCAACCCGCTTGAAGAAGTTGGCCGCCGAGTGCGAGTTTGGCAATGATCTGCCAGTGTTCCTGAAAAACATTTTTGTAGTTGGTCTTAAACGTGGACCGATTTACGAGAGGGTTTGCGAAGAGGATCCGAATTCGGAGATGGAAGTCCTCGTGAAAACTGCTATGAAGAAGGAATCAACATTACGACAACGTGAGGTTTTGGAAATATTCAAGGTTCGTTCCGACCGTGGAAGGAAGGAAGACAATCTGGAAAGACCCGATCCAGATTCCCGTTGTTTTGCCTGCGGTAAAGGCAATCACAATTTCCGGACTTGCCAGTACAAGGCGTACGTGTGCAAGTTGTGTGAGCTGAAAGGACATCTGGCCAAAGTATGTCCGAACAGAAAAGATCCGAACGAAGGAGCGACGAAGCCCAAAGTTCATCATTTGGCGATGAACAGGTTGGATATTCCCCCTCCCGTCATTGTTCCGGTTCGTGTTGGTGGTTACTCAATCAACTTCGAACTAGACACTGGAAGTCCGGTGAACGCTATTCCGAAAGCGTTGTTTCATCGGCTTTTCAAATCGATGCCGCTCGAGGCTGGTGGAAGCGAAGATTTCGTTTCCTATAACGGCAACAACTTTCGAGCAGCTGGAAAATTCAGAGCGAAAATGGAGTTTAGACACCACAAATCCAAAGAGGTGATCTTCGTTTTCGATGGTGATCGGCAACCGTTGCTGGGACGACAAACAATGTGGCGATGGGGGTTGACAGTAGATTTTGGTCATTCAAAGGAGCACATGAAAGAGGTAAATGCTCCATCGAAAAAAGATTCTTTTCCCAAGTTTTACAGGACACATCGGGGAGCACGAGCTTTCGAGGAGAAGGCGAAACCCGGCATCTTCAGCGACGGTCCAGTAAAGGCGAAAAGGAGTTTCAGGGTAAACGAAACAGTGTACGTTCGAGACTACCGTTTACCGAAGAAAAAATCCTGGATCCGAGGTCGCATCGTGGCAAAAAGAGGTTCTGGTCTTTACGAATGCCACACTAAAGAGCTTGGAGTCATCATTCGCCGGAGTCATCAAATCAACAAGTACCCATACGATGATTTTGGTAGCGAAGCAGATCTTGGGTCTAACGATGACGATCCAATGGAGAGCCACGTCAAGGAAGAAGAATCACATTTAATTCCGGAGTCCCATCGGTCCCAAAAAAGCATCAGTTATCTTCATCATCCTGATGGAATCTACGTGAGCAGTTGCAGCCGAATCATCAACCACTTCGTTTCTAGGAGAGGGAGTAGTTGTAGTGTACCAGCTACAACAAAGCAACCAGGATGCTGACCGGCCGTGCGAAAAGGGAATATGGCATAATCTACAATAACGCGAGAAGAACAGCCATAGTAGACCGGGGTATAAATAGAACGTGCAGTGCTCGATATATTGCATTCCTAAGTTGACATTTGAATAAAGAACATCTTAGTTATTAGACATCGCTCGTCTTATTATTGTGCTTAGTTGATACACTACAGTTTGTAGTTGTAGTGTACCAGCTACAACAAAGCAACCAGGATGCTGACCGGCCGTGCGAAAAGGGAATATGGCATAATCTACAATAACGCGAGAAGAACAGCCATAGTAGACCGGGGTATAAATAGAACGTGCAGTGCTCGATATATTGCATTCCTAAGTTGACATTTGAATAAAGAACATCTTAGTTATTAGACATCGCTCGTCTTATTATTGTGCTTAGTTGATACACTACAAATATATTGGATAACAAACAGATTCAACAATCTTGGAAAAAAAAAACTAAAACCATTCAAAAAAATTCCTCTACTGAAAAAATTAAAGTTCATGGAAACTCCACCTGGGATATTCAAAAAAATCATTGAAAGTAAAATTAAATTCTGCATATTATTCCTTCTCATGTATGGACCATTTCTATTTTATTAATCTTTCGAAAGATTAAATATATCATCTTTTCTGACCGGTAGTAAGATAAATATTCATCAAATGAAAACAGCTTCGTCTTTTAATACCGAATAGTATCACAGAGGTCTGAGTCCTATATAAATAAATACGCCAGGCGCAAATTACAAACGGTGTGAAAGAAACAATTTATACGACCAATCAATTATTACTTTATCTCAAGCACGCCCAGCCACCGGCTACGATTCGTTGAACGTTGCCATTCTAATTGGATAAGTACACCTGCCGTTACGTATAGAGGAGCTACATCGCGGATTACATCGCTCCAATGCATGGTCCTCCCTCGGACTCGGAGGTATCTCTCTCTCGGAAGAATGGAGCGAGGAAGGCATATTTTCGATGACTTCTTGATGGCCCTCCATGCCTAGAGGTTGGAGGTGTGCTTAATCTGCTCACGCTGAGCTAAATCATTCAGATAAAATCAAATCTTATTATGCTCATACCAAACATCCACAGGCCGCCCTGTGAAGGAAGGCCTATCGGGAAACCGTATTTGCATTCCGCCAAAGTTGTTCTGCTTTTGCTGCACACTTTTCTAGCTTTTCGCCCAGCTCAAGCCTGAGCGAGCGAGACATGCTTCTGATCTTTTTGTTCCCTTTATGTACTTGTCAGATTTTCCGCCTCTCATAGGTCTTACCAGGACCTCTTCCAATCGTGAGTCGTATTTCAGTGGCACTGGATCGGGAATGGGATGTTTATTTTATTTTAAGATTAAACTATCCATTTATTTATTTATAATTTATTTCTACCAGAAGAGCGGTTACATTTAAAGAGCCATTCTTTGGCCGGAATGATCAACTCGCAGAGAGGCATAGTGAGTCTACTTACATGTTGATATAGGCGACAGGCGAGCGAGGATCAGACAGAAGAAGGCAACATCTAGGTTGAGATTGGCAAAGCGGCAGCCCCAACCGAACTGAACGAATACCCCACCGGGCAACATTCGAACGCGAGGAGTCAACTTATATTAATTCGTTTGCGATAAACGATGGATATTAATGAACTCATTAAAAATTATCAAACCGTATGGCAATTCGAAACCGTTTAGATTTATCATGCATCTCTCGTCTGGTTCAAGTTATTGCTTGCTGATAGCATCTCGGACACGGCATTAAACTCTGGTAAACACTCGGGATTTTCTTCTCTTTATTAGGATAATTAAACGCCATTACAATTTCATTTATTATAGCTTTGGCAGGATTTGAGACCGGCTACAAATGCACTAAGTTATGGTATTTAAAGTTGTATACTATATTTAACCAGATAGAGGAGAGACTGGGATGATGAACACGTTAATTGAAGGCCGTTTTGACCTCTCAATGACCAGATGTGCGTTTTGGATCTGATCAAAGTGTTACTCGACATACGCAAGGAATTGGGGTTTGCTAAACTGATGGTGAGATGGTGGTTTTTTTCACTCACAAAAACAAAAAATGTAACTAGCTTTCAAGTTACGAGTTTCATGACGTAGTTTTTATTTATTCTTATAATTTCCATAAATCCATTTCTCTAGCCGGTTTATAGCATTTGTTTCAAGTAATCCAAAGCTTCGCATTTGTCAAATGTAAGCTTTCAGATGTCCATATTGGTTGGACAAGGGATTTAAGTAAAAGTTTCTTTTAAATTCACTTGAACCTAAAAAAAATGTATATCTACATAGAATTATATATAGGTACCTTCTGGTACACACATTAACTGTAAGAAGATTTATAAGGGGGAAGGAAACGCCAATTTTATGAGAGATGGACAAGGTTCTTGATACTGGGTCTTAATAAACCTATATCAATTTGATAGTACGAAGTAGGAACACTTTCTTCACTCTATGGAACATCAAATAAAATTGAATCATGAACAAGACTTTCATATGTACACACTAAGAATGCATTTATTCTGTTCTGAATAATGACTCTCCGAATCACAGGGAAATTGCTTGATTTCAACGATCTCGCTTTACCGGGATCGGGCCAAAATTATCAACGCCTACGAATGTGAACGGTCTTACTTCGGCAATCGCCAATCGAGCTGACAGTCGTTTGCTACTTTACGTATCTCTACTCGCAGTCGCAAATTTCTGACAAAACTCTTTCATAACGGTCTTCGTATTGCCGTGTAATAACTTCTGATGATAGTGATCGATTATGAGGAATGTGCCTCTGTTATTCCTAGGAAGGATTACCGGAAATTTAACGTCGTTGGATACTGCTTCTGGAGCTTGAAATAGATACGGGAGATGCAAAACCCATCAAGCAAAGGTATTACCCTATTATTATTTAAGTTCCGCCTTGATCAAGTGCATGCTGAGTTGCCCTTGATGTTGTTGAGCCTTCAACAAGTTCTTGAAATAATCCATTAGTTTGTGTAGCGAAGAAAAATGGAAGAGTACGTTTGTGTTTGGATGCTCGAAAACTTAACGAAGTAACTCGCAAAGATGCTTATTTATCCTTAACCGTTTATAGAAGACATTTTAAGTAATATACCTTCCAACAATTGATCTGAGTGATAGTTTTTGGCAAATTCCCTCAAAAATATCGGACAAATGCAAAACAGCTTTCATAGTTCACGATCGAGGTCTCTACCAGTTCAAGTTCATGCCGTTTTAATCGACTAATGCTCCTTCTACCTAAAACAGGGTGGTTTCCCGAGTGTTAGGTGTGGAACTCCAACCAAAAGTATGGCATTTTTAGACGACGTGTTGATTGCTTGCTACTGCTCATTTCCAAGACCATTTGCACATGTTAAAACAGGTGTCCCAGTCAATAAAGCGAAATTTTTCTTTTGCATACCATCCGTGCAGTACTTAGGATATGTTTTGGACAAGGAGGAATTCGTACTGATCCAAGAAAAGTTTCTGCTTTAGTAAACTATCCCTTTCCGAGATCGTGTACAGAAGTTTGCAGGGTTTTAGGGATGGCGGGATATTATCGGCGGTTGAGGTCGCAGCAAGCCGTGCTCGAGAACGTACGTGTTTTTTCCGTCGTCACGTTTTTTCCATCTGTTTTTTCGCGAATAAAAATTTGGTGATTTTGATGAAAAATCTAACATTTTTTATCTGTTTAACAACTGAGATGCAGAAGAAAAATGTTCGCAAGTTGGTCGAGCATTTCGGAGGAAAATAAGTGCAGTTTTTTCAAATAGAGGTTCTAACCGCTAGCTGCGGATTCGCTTCCGGGAGGCCGAGAAGTACGGTTCGGGGTTTGTGTGTGCTACGTCCGCGGTTACTAATAGCATTATTTTATTGTTTCGAGTGCCATTCGAAGGTTTATTCTATTAGTATTACAGTGTCGTTCGGTTTCATCTGCAAGTTACTGTTGGGTTTTATTTGATCAGACTCCCAAGAAATTTTGATCAAAAAGTGATAATTTTATGAAGAGGCTCTGCCGCCATTCAGAGTTAATTTTTTTACTCCCCCGTTATGTCAGACAGTTCGTCGGCGTCGTGAGTGTGTGGTTACTTTGATTTTCGGATAATCTGAAAATTTCCGAAATTGTGAATCGAGAAGGTTTGATCTGGCAACACAGTCAAGTGAAAGTTGTTCTCCTTTAAACGGTGTTTCGAAACTGCCGATTTGTGGTGTAATATGCCGAATAAATTCCCTTCGTCTGGGCGGTTCGAGGCGCGGTGGTTAATTGTTGTCGGAAATAGTGAAATTTCATATAAAATAGTGTTATCTGATGTTTTTTGTGTGAAATGTTGGTGTTGGGGCGTTACGAATATTGAACGCAATATTGCATGTGGAAGGAGGTCAGCCTGATGACAGTGGGCTCCAGATGGATTTTGAGTTCGAATACGATGCCAAGGATTCTAAGCTAAGTATTCACTTTTCTTTCCTTGCCAAATATGTTAACTGCAGTTAAGACATACTTGTGCAGATTGTAGTTGAAAGTAATCGTAATAATTCTCACTAATAGTATATTATATTCAAAGTTGTTTGTGAGCTTTTGTATTTTATCCAGAACTGCTCGTTTCAATTTCGTTAGAAAGGTATTGCATGTTTAGAGGAGTTTTATGTAGATAAAAACGATAAAATCCCATCAGCTTTCAATTGGTACAATATTTATTTTTTTTTTTTTTTTTTGTATGACTCATACTTCAAGTTTGGATTATTGATGAATTTAGGTTCGCGCATTTAATATTTATCTAAAAATGATCAGGCAGTTCAATCCCATTTTTTTTTTATAATTTGCAAAAATGATAAATTGTTTCGCATTGATCTTACTAACCGTTCCTTCTTATTTTATGTCAGTTCTGCATTCCTAGTGACGTTTATGTCTAAAAAATGAGGCCCAGTTAGATTTACAAAAGGAAAACCAATTCAATAAATTTATGATAAAAACTACATTATGATTGACTAAATTTTCTGGAAAAGCTATCCCTTTATTTTAAACATATAAGATCTACAGAGTAATTGAAATTATTTGCCAGATTATCAGAAAATCATTTTAGTTTGTTTAGCTTTTTGAATTTAATTACATTTTATTGTTGGTATTAAATTAAAACTATTTATTTGTATGCTTTATAAACCAACAGTAGAAAAGTATTTTAAATATTTGGATCACTTTAAAGTGTTTACCTGAATATAAATGTTTCTAAAATTATAAATACATATACCAGTAACAACAAATAGGAAAAAGATCTGATTTCAATTGATATAATAAAATGAATAAATAGTTAAATTAATTTAATTTTCAGTTTAATTGGTTCATAACTACCTCTTCCCTCGAATTAAGTTTATTTTTCAAAGAATGTAATAAATTATTCTTTCTAAATTATATTTAAAAATGTATATCGAAATGCCTCAGTCAGTGATAGGAGTCTCAGTAGGAGACATTAGGAGCATAGGAGGTGTAGGACAAATTCATAACCCGCAATGCTGGCCTAGCATCTCCCAGGGTCCACCCTTCCCAAATAAACTAACAATGCTCCAAAACCTCCTCACGTTTATGGATGGGTCGTAGAGATCTCTGCATCTATCTGTAAAGTAAACGTTGACTAATATTCCTTCCCCCTTCCTTACACAGTCCGCAGGGTTCGGCCAGGGCACCATCAACATTCTGTGGGGGCTGGTTTTCCATTTTAAGAGATTTTATAATCTGAGGCAACGAAATGGGGGACCTAGCTTCTATTGGAATTATAAGTCAGGAAATGTACCACAATCTCGGAAGAGAAGATGTTGCAAGTCCGATCGGCTATAATTTCATAAAACGGAGAGTTGTTGCGTAGCGCCAACCGAAGTTTTAGGCGACTGCTCCTGCGAATGCGAATGCGAATGCGGGATATTATCGGCGGTTCATCCCACAGTATTCAAAGCTAGCTGCCGCTTTGACCGATGTCACAAAGAAAGCGAAATATTTTACATGACGGAGGAAGCAAAACAATCTTTTTATGAGCTGAAGTCAGCTCTTGTGTCTGCAGCTGTTCTTGCTGTGCCTGATTATAGTAAACCGTTCAGGATAGAACGCGATGCAAGTGAAAATGCTATTGGAGCGGTTCTTTGTCAAGCAGAAGGATCTGACGAAAAGGTGATATCTTTTATGAGTAAAAAGCTGGTAGGTGCTCAGAAAAATTATCATGTGTCTGAAGAAGAATGCTTCACGGTGGTGAAGGCCGTTGAACATTTCAGACATTATGTAGAAAGTTCGCATTTCATCGTTTCTACGGATTATCAAGCGTTGACTTGTTTGAAAAGTCTGAAGGACCCGTATGGTCGTCTGGCGCTTTGGGCAATGAAACTCAGGTCTTATGATTTTGATGTTGTATATAAAAAGAGGGCTATAAATACAGATCCGTATGCTTTATCGAGGATTTCAGATGGTGATGTAGTTGTTTCGAGTTTGCAGTATCCAGATGAATGGTGTTCAAAAATGATTAGAAACATTTCTGAGAATTCCGAAGATTTTTCTTTGTTTTGTAGGATGCCGATAAAACTAAATGACCAAGATCGGTTTCAAGTCTTTATTATTTGACATCTTGAAGTGATCTGCCTTCTAAACATTTTTGAACTTATCTTGGCCTACCTGATCCTTACAGCTCGGCCATCCTGACAAAAACATCGTCCTCGATGTCTAACAAAAAAAAAATAGAAATATAAAATACAGACCCCGTTCGTTTTTGGCAACATGCCAGAACATTTTGTGTTGCCAAAATCGAATGTTGCCAAAATCGAACGGTTTTTTTTTCTGAAATTTTTTTCACTTATTTTTACAAAATAACAATTTTTATTATAGTTAACGTTATTTAAAGATAATTTACGACCATTTTTAGATTTTTTATAGGTTTTTTTCTCATGTTTTTTATGCGTTTTGCTTTATTTTTGTTTTGTTTATAATCTTTGTTTTTTTTTATCATTTTTGCTGTTTTTATCATTATTCATCATTTTTAAGTTGATTTTGTCATTTTTAATCTTTTGTTTGCATTTGTTTTTGATTTTTTTAATTTTTCTCCTTTTTGTAATTTTTGAGTACTTTATAAATTATTTTTAAAAAAATTGTTTTTGTTGTTGTATTCGATCACCATTTTTGAACGTAAAAACGTATTTTTGGTGTTTGTCTAAATTATATTGGTCCTGCTATGGAGAAAACTAAAAGGTAATGTCGCTTCTGAAAACCGTTCGATTTTGGCACATGTGCCAAAATCGGATGTTGCCAAAATCGAATGTTGCCAAAATCGAATGTTGCCAAAAACGAACGGGGTCTGTATATGATTACAAAATTTCAAATCAAACGTCGATTTCGAGCTCTGCTATTCAGAAATTCCCTCGGATATCCTTTTTCTGCAGTGACCATCATCCAACTCCAGCATTCAGTATTATTCACGAGTTCCTCCCATCGCCAATCTACACACTATTAATTTTTTGGTGTAAATTTATGTCATATTGGATGCACAAAATTGAAGCATCACTTTTGACATAAATTTAAAGTACAGAAGGACAGAAACGCTTGAAGCCATAAATACTGGAAGACATAAATTCACTATAATTAGATTATTATTGATGTAAATTTATGTCAAATCGTATGCACACAATAAAAACGTCACATATCACATAAAATTACACACCATTCGACATAAAATTATAAAGCCATAATTTTGAAGAGACATAATTTTAAAGGATTTGGTCTACAAAATAATAATAACGTTTATTTTTGTCCTTATAATTTTTTATTGTTATTTCAGTTTGTTTGATGAATATGTATGTAATTTTTACATTCTACCTAGCAAAAAAAATTGGATTTTCACGATTATTTGATAAAAATACTAGAAATTAAAACATGTCGGAATAGAACATTTAGCGGTGGATGTTGAGAGTTGGGACATATAATTGATGTTGAATCCCCCTCTTTTTTGCTTCGGTTGACAGGTAATGGTTAAAACATCAAAGGAAGTTCCCATTGTCCTTTCCAAAACTGTATTGTCGTTTGAAGTACGACGTGTGATTGAACTCTTTTATGGGGAAACTGTAATAAAAACATAGAATCAGTTCTCTTTTTGAACGAATTTGATTAAATATTATACGAAACTAACAACCTAATCATAAACAGAAACTCGGCTAGTATGATACCGAATGCACGCAAAGCATGATGACAAAATCTGGTAACATTTCAATGTTTAAATTTGAAAGAAATAATAACTCTTAATGGCTGAATCGCGAAAAAGCATAATATTCATAGAATTCTATACATTAAGGCGTTTTAATGCGCGATGTATAGGCGAAACAACATACATACCATGAAAATGTAACACGAACATCGCCTACACAAAATATTTTCTTTGCATACGCAAAGGCGATTTTCGCAATGCATTCGTATGCATGTAAGTAAACTTGGCCCACATAGCATATTAATGCGCCTATAATTATACAATGCTTATGAGATAAACCTTCAACAGTAATGTACTTTCGCTGCTGGGAAGACTGTCTCATATATAAAAATATCGAAAGTGAAAAATGGCTTTAATGACTCGCTGAGTGTACACCAGTTATATGTATTTTATTTTTATAAAAATTTGGAATAAACTCGTGATCTAAATTAAAGAACTACTGGTATAAGAACAATTTTCGAGATCATAAAAAATATGAAAATGCATGAGACAGTCATGCGAAAAGCAGCAGTGCAGATCTTTTCGATATTTTCATTACATGTGCAGACATAGTTTAACTCTTTAAACTGGCTCTGTTTTTTAATGACATTTAATGTAACGAGCCTATAGTACTATCGGCTCTTTAGTTTAATGTTATAAATTTAAAATTAATTCTGGCTGGTTAAATATCCTGTTACAACGGAACCTAGTTGATTGCAATCCGCGCATGGACCAGAACAAAGTAAATTCGGATCAAACATTGTCAGCTATTGTAGCTAATATTTAACTGAACTATAATATTACGGAATCGTTGAGACTCTCATCTAAAAGTAAAAACAATACTTACCGGTGACAAGATTTGTTCCCGCTGTTGAACTGCATTTTGGCGTATATGTGGGTGTCTCTAAAGATAAGTTGCTTGCCAAATCGGTTATCCCAAAACATAACATCGAAAAGCGTTCCAACAGTGATAGAAAAGTTGTTCGGCAACTAGACATGACATCAGACTGTTAACTGCTTTCTCACGTTCCAATGAGCAGTTGTGTTATGCAGCAACGAAAATTCCTAAAATAAATTGAAAATTTTCTTGCCAATCCGTTTTAATTTTTTATATTATAATGGAGGTATGATAATAATAATGTATGCAGCATAGTGTAATGTAATTAAATAACTATTTACCATACAAAGAAAACTGGTTAACCGATTTGCTTTGACGTAGAACTATGACCAAGAGCGGTTGGATTCCATCAGGGTATTCGAAAAGTCTTGGTGCATTTCCGGGGAATCACACTGCGAAGATATAATAAATTGCGGTTGGTTACATTCACCACACCGATCCAAATATTTGCGTCGACCGCCTGCTATGATAGCCGTGGTGAGTTCGAGGTGTTGCGAGCATCTGGAAGTGAAAACAGAAAATCGTTTTTAAACATCATTTACAAAACGTCGACATAGTGCTTACCTTTTCTTTGCATTTTTTTGATAGTTTGTGAATCCAAGTTGCGGATCGTTGAGATAATGTTGGTGACTTCCGACGACGAAGCTATGCTGATAAAACTCCCAGGGGTATCTGTAGGGGTATGGCTTACTTTCGTCAGTCGTCATTATTTTTGCTACTATTTCCACCGAATCTTCAATCTTACCGTCGTTTGTAGTTGCATATTTCGGTGCCAATGCTGCTAATAAGTAAGGAGATGCTAACGGCAACCATCGTCGCGCTGTTGCCTGTCAAATCCTGCTGGAATGCCGCTACACTTGCCTCACAACTGCTCCTTGAGAGCACTATTTTTGCCAGAAACTACTGAAACTGCGCTACAAAAATATTTATTTTAGGTTTCTGTTTGAAAACAACAAACATGACAAAAACTTACCGTACTGCTCCAATTACGGTGTGACCTTAATATTTAAGCCAATTTTTGCTTATGGATTAAATTCATTAGGATAACATTTATCACTTCTATGAACATTCTCGCCCAACAATAACAAATTTTGAATATAAACAAACACAATCTTTACTAGGATAACTGCATATTGCATTTATATGAACGTTTTATTTTGTTCTTGAGTGACGAAATCCTCTTTTCCCAATCTTGATCCGGTTACATGTGAACGATTTCACTAAATAATTGAAATTTTTTTAATTGCACTCCGGTGCAGGCGTAGTTTTAACTGGCTCTGACATTTGGTTGGAAAATGTTACTCCGCACAAATATTTACATCATTAAAGACTTGTTTTAATGTAGAGACCTAATAATAGATGTGGAAAGATGTAAAATTCGATCATATTTAAAAATAGATCAAATATAATTATGGCTCGAAGCGTTTCTGTCACGAGTAATTTTATAAATTTTTTGGTGTGTAGTAAGAAAATGCACTACCGTGATCTATGGTTCCAGCCCTGCGCCTGCCTGTCATCTTGACATCGTCATGTGCCTGGAAAGCAGAGGTGCCAGGTCGTTTTGTCAGAAATCAGGACACCCTGAGGAAAAAAATCAGGATTTTTCGGGACACCACTGAAATGGTGAAAATAACATGGAGTTCTGCTTGAATTGCGTAACTATAGGCGAAATATAGGTGTTGAAAACGCCTCTATTTAAGCAACTGAAGCGAGAATAACCTTGGCTGACCTGCAGTTAATATTGAAAAACACAATTTAAATATCATTTTAACCGAAGATTATTATTGGTTTAACTGGTTAAACTATTTTATTTAAGATTTGTTTGATGTTCTCATCATTTAACAATAAATTTAGTTATAATTTAGATATTTTTTGAAAATCAGGACAAATCAGGACATTTTAAGGGCCATTTTTTAAAAATCAGGACAGCTCAAGCGTTTTTTGAAAAATCAGGACGGCCATCCGAAAATCAGGACAAATCCTGAAAAATCAGGACACCTGACACCTCTGCTGGAAAGCTGCCCACCATGGGAGTTATTAAGCAAACACTAGCGACACCATGTCCTCCATAGAAGAGTTTCGATTAGTTAGGGAGCTTTTGGAAAGCTTTCGAAAACGGCCATACATTTGTCCTAACTCCAAAACGTCAAAAATTTACTTGGCATCGCGGATCAAGGAATATTTAAAGGAGGTAGTGCCGAGGCAGCCCTGCTTTAGTATTAGTACCGCCGGTGACGTCACTGTTGCCAATAATCTGTGAATTTATATGAAATTTTTTCCTTTTTTGTTAGCAATTAAAAAAATTTGAAGATTTTTTCAACTTTGAAGGCACACAATTCTAGAAATATTATTGTTCTTCAAGACAGGTACTAAAAAAGTTGAATGTAGTAGTTGTTTTGCTTTAATTCAGACGATTGAAGTTGCTGAGGTATCCTAGCTCAAATTGACAAAACTTGATAACTAGTTCAAAATTTTGCTTATAAATGTTGAAATCAGTTAGGTTTGAATCGTTGATAAAATAAAAAAACCAAAAATAGTATTTTTTGAATCCAACCACAATCTTTTATTGGAATTTAGTAAACGAAATATGCAATGGTTTTATTGGGGTTAATTGTTTTAAATTAGAAATTCATATGGTACCCGATGTTAGATTTAAATCATGACGATGAGGTGCACTGCCATAAACTACCAATCAGACCTTTTGAAAGGGGAAAATTATTATTTTTGCTCGTTTCACATGGAGCATGACTGTGCATCCAATAACAAATTCAAGAATAATACACACTGCAGTCTGTAAAACACAAAGAAACCTCATAGCACAATCAACTAGTGGCCTTACAACATAATCCGAATCAAATTGGATTTCAATTTAGTTCTTTAATGTGTTTAACTTAGAAATTTGAGTTTTACCAGTATAAACCTTCGACAGCTTGGCAACAGTGACGTCACGAAAAAAAATCCAATATGGCTCTCGGCACTACCTTCTTTCAATATTCCTTGGCCCACCATACCATCCTGAGTGTTTTCTGACTTCTATGACGTTTGAGGACTCCTCCAGAATTCTCTGCCGCCGGTCGCTTCTAAAATCGTCCACTTGAAGAATCAATGTTCCGGCATCTTCGGCACCAGCACTGCCTACCGCTTCGGCAGCGTCAGTGCCTGGAAAAGCTGCTCCATTAGCTCTCACCGTTAGATCCGGAACGTTTCGATACTTTTAGGGACAAAAGTTTCTGATCGATCCAAATTTAAATGATTTGAACTTCTCCGGGCGGCTCTAACACAGCCTACTAATCGCTGTGAGGTGGCTCTAGTGGGGGATAAAAAACGGGGCGACTACCCTTTTCAAGTTATATCCATGGATTCTGTGACACACTTTGCCAGATCTAAAAAGGGAAATTCCGTTTTGTTGGTTGCTGCAGATTGGTTTTCGAAATGGGCGATTGCAAAGCCTAAAAATTGAATGCTCAAAAACAGTGAATCAAATGTCCCTGATATTGTCTTGAAACAAGCGACAAAGTCGGCGTGTGGTTTTGTCTTTATTCTATCTCTGTGCGACAACCTTTTGTCTCTCCCGTATGTTTATCATGACAAAATGAGTAGGCAACCAAGAGTTGTCGTGTCGTTGAGAAGATAATGACAAATTCTAATGTGAAATTGTCCTGAAATTTAAAATGTGGGACAATCCGCTTCGATTATGTGGCTAAACTATCTGATTTCCTAAAAGTGAAAAACTATGTGATCAGATCATAGCCTATCTGAGAAGAACTCTTGGGAAAGGAAAATATATTAGAAGTGGTCCAGGGCAGGGACACTGGGTCGTGGCCATGGCCACTTTGGTCGGTTCCGGAACGAAATATATCAAAGTTATCAGATTGAGACTTGCGACATATTTATACAAAGCTCTTGGCCTCTTCATGAAGGGAATCGATAGGAGAAGCGATTCGGGGACACTGGATCGTGGCCATGGACAATCTGGCCGGTTCCGGAACGAATTTTTTCGAAGTTATCGGATTGGCACTTTCGACATATTGATAGAAAGCTTATGGCTTCTTGATGAAGGAAATCGATAGGAGAAGCGATTAGGGGACACTGGGTCGTGGCCATGGCCATTCTGGTCGGCTCCGGAACGAAATATATCAAAACTAACAGATTGAGACTTGCGACATATTGATAGAAAGCTTATGGCCTCTTCATGAAAGAAGAAGATATCCTGCTGATAGTCAAGCTCGAGACATGCTTTCTTATGTGTCCAAAAAACTTCACCAATTGAAACAGCAAACGAAGCAGGAATACTACGGTAAACTTTTCCAAAGATCTGACAGTAAAAATATGTGGAGAACGTTAAATACTCTTGCCGGTAAAAATAATCAATTGGAAACAGTTGTTAAGCTTGAAATCGATGAAAATGTTGTAAGCGAAGGAGCAGCAGTTTCGAATAAATTCAACCATTTCTTCAGTGACATCGGGCCTCAGCTTGCTTCCACCATCCCGAGTAACCGTGATGCGAATCGGTTTAGAACACTAACGTCAATACCTGAGTCTATGTACATGGAGCCTGCAACTAAGGAAGAAGTGGTTCTCAAAATCAAAAACCTCGACCAAAACAAAAGTGCTGGTCCAGACGGTCTTCAAGCAAACTTCATTAAATACCACCATCAAGTCTTCTCTGAACTTATTCGCCAGTTCATTCGCTAATTCACCAGTAGGTATGAAATTACTAACTTATGATCATAGAAACAGCTTTCGATAAAATTTCAAGATTTTTTTTTATGAAAACATCGAAAAGACACAACCATCTTGGTGAAAATTTCGTATAAGTTCAGAACAAAGTATACTTGTTCGTGTTTTTATTCAAAAGTTAACACTAAAAAGACCACTACCAGCAAAAATGGGAAAATAACGAAAAAGTCACATGGGACACGGAGGGGTAGCGGTCATGAAGAATATTATCTTCGATTATTGTTTGAACTACGTTTTAAGACAACACATATTTTGTAAATTTGGTATAAAACAACACCTACAGGGGTTTTACACTTTTGATTACAAAACCTTTGAGGACTTGAATTGTTGCTCCAGAAATAAATGCAAACTGAACGAGAATATCATGATAAATTTTTGTTCTTAACATGAGCATCTTTTCTTCTGCAAGTTGTGTAATGATCCTCCAACTGAATGAATATATTGAAATGGTGAAGTTTTTATATGAAACAAATACAAAAAAAACCATAAAATTTTATCAATGTCAACGTTTCAACAGTTCACAAATCGAGTACCTTTTAGTTTCTCATTCCTAACCGGACGCACAAACCAATGCACAATTTATTGGTTCGATTTATTTGCCTTGCCCGCCGTAGATTTGACAATAAGTAAAATGAAACCTAGGAATGGAAGATAGACATTAAATCTGAACCACGATCCACAGAAATTTGCATTAGGCCTATAGGTGCACTTTCGCAGCAACAGCACCGTAGATAAACCGGGCCGATGATCTTCGTTAGACCTTGCAAGGATCCCGCTGCGAGAGAGAGACCCCTTCGGTGAGCGATAAATGTCAATGCATTTGCTTGTCGTAATAGGAACATGCGGATACATCACGGATTAATGGAATTGAAAACCCCCGGAAACAGGTCATATGGTATCAAAATTAGTAAAAACGTGGAAAAAAGATTTTTCTTAGTGAATTTTGAAAGATTGTTTTCAATTACAATCTCTTTCACTAGGCTTTTATGAGAAGGAAATAACAAAATAGTGCCTTTGCTAACTTAACCTTCACCCGTCCCAGTTTTTTTTCATTGTTGTGGGTATGATTTACTAGATTTTTTTTTTAAACATTAGGGTGGAATTGGGTGTATGAAAAAAAATTACAAGATCGAATTTAAAAAAAAAAAACCCACCATATATATTTTGTAGATTGGCCCAAAAAACTGACCTGTGCAAAATTTCAGCTCCATCGGATTTGATTTACGGGTGCCTCAAAGTTTCGGTTTTTTTTACCTTCTAAAATTGCCTTAGTAGGAAACAAAGAAAATCGAATTTCTTTTTATTTTTGATGAGCAATGACGTAGAAATGCATGAAACGTCGAGATCTGGTGTTATTTGATGAGTTGTGTTTTTCCCCTAACAAAGTCGCTTTTTGCCATCGATAATAAAAATAAACGAATAAAATTTAATTATAAGAATAAATAATAAAGAAGTGATGAGGAGGTTTTATTCCTTTAAGAGAAGTGGCTTGAAGAGTGCTACACTCCCAGGAGCTTTTCCCTGCTTTAAAAAAAAAAATTATAAAAAACCGAGTTTCCAAAGCTATCTGTTTAACCCTCCAAGGCTGTTCGGGTCAATATGACCCGAAGCGCACATCTCAAACATCTTTATCATCTTTCCAATATACTGAAGGACTGGGAATTTTGACAGTCCAAGTAAGTTCTATGAAAATGATGATCAAATTAACGACAAAAAATTAAAATTGAGTTTTGAAAATCGTTCAATCGGTTCATTGGGAAATGAAATACAGCTAAGCAAAGCAAAAATTGGATGTCGTTTTTTAAAAGTAAGATTTTTTTTCTACCGGGAAATCTGAGATAGCGATCAAAACTTCCATTGGACCCCATTGATTTTTCAGACCTTTTACTTTCTGAACCAGTTTCTGATAACCTGTTTATACATATTGACTTTATTTTGAAATGTTGAGTAATGAGAATTCATTACCTACACAATTAATGTAATATGATCAAAGTTGGTTAACATTTACAGCCAGGAAAACGCCATCAAACTAGGACAACTGAAATGTCCGCGAAACGGATATTTTACGAACGGCTTTGGAAGGGTTAAAAAAATGATAGGATTGGTTTTCTTACAAAAGAACTTGATTTAAAACAACTTTACAGAATACTATGGACTTTAATAAGAATGCCTAGCTTTAAAAATAAAACATCCCTTTTCTTTTGGATCAATTTGGATTTGGATTCATTATCATTATTTCATTTATGATTTATGTGTGGTTGAAAATGATGGTGAGGTTTCCTTGTTACTTATATATTTATAAAATTGGTACAAAATCAGGCGTGCTACTTTTTGTTCTTCTTTTGATTAAAAGATATCCCACTTTTCGCTTGTTTTCATACACTCAGAAAAATACTATTATGTACGCCATAAGATTCTCTTATGAAGTGGCGCCATAAGAAAAATTAATGAAATTCATAAGATTGTCTTATGACGCGAATGAATTCTGAAGATGAACGCCTACTTCAATGAGAGGTTGTTGCTTTTCATAAGAGATTCTTATGGAAACAGTAAATCACTTTCTAATAAGAAAAATTCTCGATATTTCATGCTGAAAACATTCACTTTATTGTTTGCCAAATTTGTTTAAAATTAAATCCTTCATGGTCACCATCAGCAGCGCATCAACAGACGGCTCCATCAAAGTTTTTTTTGCCGCATCTTTATCTTCGACCTTTCGTTTTTTGCCGATCAGCTTGCTGAAAAGTAAACAAATAATGTATTTTGGTTTACTAATATATTCAACGTTCACACCAAAAACATCAAATCGAACTTACCATTCCGGAGATAATACATTTAACAATAACATTTAACATTGAAGGAAAACTATAATAGCTATGAACTGGCGATTGCTTCGTACTGTTAGATGATGAAAAAAAAAACTGATGCTATTAATGAATGTGTTCATCATTTTTTCACAATGCCGTTTCTTCTATTTTTCATAAGAACATCGTATGAAAATTGAAAGAATTTCATAAGACTCTTATGAAAAATTAGTTTGGACGCAAAAAAGCGGTTCATAAGATGTATCTTATGAAATTTATAATAAGATTTCCTCTGAGTGTACGGAAAATCCTACTTTCCTTTATTTTATTCTAGTAAGCCTAGTTACATGAGCATCATATACAGTGAGCGAAATAAGAATAGCACCACTATGTGTTTTGCTTGTTAAAATATGAATGATTGAAAATCACCAAAACTTTGTTCTATAAATTGTTTTGAATTGTTTAACGGATAAATCAAGCATAAGTTTACTTTTTTTGGACGTTACAATTGGCGTTGAGGACCAAAACTATGGAAAAAGGGTGCGAAATAAAAATAGAACCACTTGTGTTTTTTCAACAAAAACAAGATTATTTCTAAAAATTTACTGTGTAAAAGTGAATGATAATGCTTCTACGAATTATCTGAATAGATAACTGTATTTTAAGGAGTTTTCTAGAATTTCAAAGATTTTCAATGGTTTTAAAATGGTGTTTTAAGAGATGCTCCTCTAGCGTTTAGGAATTTGATACTTGAGCTATAATACTTTATCAAACTGCTTTATTTCTTCATTTTCATTCATAAGTATGATGCAAATTGACGAAACATAGATTTGATGCTGAATTTGAGTAAAAAAACAGGCTTCAAATTCAAAAATACTATCGTTTTTAAATAGTCAAACGCTATTTCTTTAGTTTCAAGTCATAGATGGCAGCACTATCTTGCAATTAAACCGAATTGATGTCCATTTTCGAATATCTGGGATTAATTCAGATGTACTGGATAATTTTGGTCAAGAAATAATTACTTGGTACCGTGTGACTGCCTTGGAAATTCTAAGATCACAATATCAAAAAATAAGAATTTCATCATGAACCCATAAAAGTGAATTTCTTGGACCGATAATCAGAATAATTTTGTACTTTCCGATGGAGCTTGATGAACCAGATAACTAGCAGTATTATTGGTATGATTTGGAATTGAATCGGAATTTGAGATGTGCAGGAATTTTGGCGATGTAATATTCTTGTGCTGGTGTTTTTTTTGCAAATCCGGAAAAGATTTCTGCGGCGTGAACTCTAACAAAACTGTGTTGGAAAACTACATCGAAATGATGAATATGGCCCTAAATAAACCTGAAAAATCAATATTGAGACTTAATTTGGTATTAACGGCAAGATAGTGCTGCCATCTATGACTTGAAACTGGAAAAAGTTATGTTTATTGAAAAAAAATCTAAGTTTATGAATACCAACCTGTTTTTTTCTGATTTAAAATAAACCGAAAATGTTTGAATCATCATTTCACGCCATTTTAATGAAGAAAGTAAGTAGTTTGGTAAAGAATTACAGCTCAAATATCATATTCCTTAGCTCTAGAAGAGCATCTCTTAAAACACCATTTTAAAACCTTCGAAAATCTTTGAAATTCTAGAAAACTGCTTAAAATGCAGTAAACTATTCAAATAATTCGTAGAAGCATTATTATTCACTTTTACACAGTAAATTTTTAGAAATAATCTTGTTTTTGTTGAAAAAACACAAGTGGTTCTATTCTTATTTCGCACCCTTTTTCCATAGTTTTGGTCCTCAACGCCAATTGCAACGTTCAAAAAAAGTAAACTTATGCTTGATTTATTCGTTAAACAGTTCAAAACAATTTATAGAAGAAAATTTTGGTGATTTTCAAACATTCATATTTTAACAAGCAAAACACATAGTGGTGCTATTCTTATTTCGCTCACTGTAGCTGCTGATCTATATATATAAAAATGAATTTCTGTCTGTCTGTCTGTCTGTCTGTCTGTCTGTCTGTCTGTCTGTCTGTCTGTTCCCTATAGACTCGGAAACTACTGAAGCGATTTACATGAAACTTGGCAGGTGGGGGTATTGGAGGCCGTGGAAGGTTCCTATTATGGTTTGAGACCCCTCCCCCTAACGGAAAGGGGAGGAGGGGCCTCCCAAACAAAAGACAATTTTTTGCATAACTCGAGAACCAATCAAGCAAATGGTAATAAAATTGGCATGGGGTGGTATTTGGGTACGAAGAATATTCCTATGAATATAAGGTACCCCTCCCTCCTCTCAGTGGGGTGATAGGAAGAGGGGAGGGGGCTACCTTACAATTTTTCATATAACTCGAAAACTAAACAAGGTATTGGAACCAAATTTGGCACGGGAAGGTATTGGGATACGAAAAATATTTCAATGATTATTTGAGACCCCTCCCCCTTTTTTGTAGAAAGGGGGAGGGGGCCTCTTTCATTTTTATTTACATAACTCAAAAACTAATAAAGCAAATGGAACCAAATTTGGCATGGGTGGGTATTTGGTAACGTGACATATTCTAATGATTCTTTGAGACCCCTTTCTCTTTCCAGTAGATCATATAAAGGGGGAGGGGACCTTTTTATATTTTTTTAAATAACTGGCAAACTAATTAAGCAAATGGAACCAAATTTGGCATGGGCGGGTATTTGGGAACGTGACATGTTCTAATGATTGTTTGAGACCCCTTCCTTCTTCAAGCGGGGAGAAAGTAAAGAGAAAGAGGAGTTTCATACAATTTTGACTGCATAACTCGAGAACTACAACAGCAAATGGAACAAAATTTGGCATGGAACGATATTTGGGTACGTGAAATGCTTCTATGAATATTTGGTATCCCTCACTCCTTCAAAGAGGTGGATGAAAAGGGGGAAGAGAGGTTTCCCTTACAATTTTCAGTATATCTATAGAGCTGATCAAGCAAAGTGATCCATATTTAGGATGTGAGGGTATTTGAATACGAGAAATGTTTCTACTATAAATTTTAGTCCCACCTTTTTTCAGCGGAAAGATATAGGAGATAGGGGGACTACCATACAATTTTTTTGCATAACTCGAGCATAAATCGGGCAAATTAAACCAAATTTGGCATCAAAAACTATTTGAGTACGAAAAATACTTTAACGAATATTAAATTTTCCCCGCTCCATTCAATGGGGAGAACGGAATGAGGGACGGTACTACTTCCTTTCAAGTTTATGCATAACTCAAGAATTAACTACGATAATAAGACCAAATTTGAAATGGGATGGTATTGCAATACGAAAATTTTTCTATTTGGCACAATTTCTATCTTGCAGTAGGAGGATGGAATTGAGAATACAGGAAGGGAAGAGAAAAGCTTACATTTAACTTTTCTTTTTTTTTTTTAAATCCGAGAAATGGACAAAACTTAACATGGAAAATCATTTTGGTATGATTCTATGATTATCTGACTCACTATTCTCCTGTCAAAGAGAAGATACATAGGAGGAGGGAGGTGAGCCCGATACAATTATGTAAACATAAGTTCTCAATTTATGCTAACGAAGCCAAAAAATCAAAACAAATATGGCATGGAAAGGTGCTTCGTTATGAGCTATGTTTCTGCGATTGTTATGGATCTTACGCTTTACAGTGTAGAGAGGGAAAGAAAGGAGGGGGCTCCATATAAATTTTGTTGTAAAGCTTAAAAATAATCAACCAATGGAACTATATTTGATATAAGAGGATTTTTGGGAACGAAAAAAATGGGTAGATATTATTATTAAAGATCACGACCTTCATTCTGCAGGGGGTGAAGTGAAGGCCAGGGGGGCTATCTTATCAGTTTTTAGCAATAATCCAGAACATATCAAGCAAAAACAACCATATTTTAAAAGTTAGATTTTTTGCGTACGATTAATTTGAGACCTTCCTTTTTCAGGGCAAACCTTAAAGAAACAGATTAAAATTATCAGATCTTTGACACATATTTATAGATCAAGATTCAGAAAATTAGATTAAGTCCCCTTTGTGTTGCAATTTGAAACTCCAGCTGCAGCGCTCATTTTATAGCGCTTGGTTATGAGGTATGTTATAATTTGATTTAAAATAATGCCAACAAAACAATAAAAATTTGAACAATTTCTGAAAATATCATTTGTTTTTGAAAGGTGTAGCAAAGCACACCGGGTCAGCTAGTTTCATATAAATCTGGATTTTTTCTGAACATTTCATAGCTGATCTAAAGCCTTTTTTAAGCGTGTTTTTCGAGATCTTTTTGATCGACTTTGAATAACGTAAAACACAATGATTGTCGGGTAATATTGTCTGAGAATCATATTTTTGTTATTTTGTAACCGGTGCGTGGTTTAGAAGCCCAAGGTCATTGGGAATCATCGCGGTAGTTTTGTAAATGTGCGAAGGTAGTGCTGGCGTGGAGAGGAGGCGGACCGTACCATACATCATCGGCACGACAAGCATGAAATGGCCCAGTAGACGAACGAGCACGGTGGCGAACAACAGATGGCGCTGCTCTCAACAGGCGAAAAGGCCGCCATAGGCGGGCTTCACAAGTGGCGCAATGGGGCGTAATCCCAGGATGGGACCGTATCCCGGTTCCGGGGGCAATGCCCTTTACTTAGAGCGATCACTTCAGAAGAAACATTGAAACGCTACACACCATACCAGTTGCATTACTAAAGTGTGATAGTGAACCACAGAGTCTGATAAATCCGTGTTAAAAGGATTATCATACGACCAGGTGAGAAGTGACCGCCGCCCCGGAACCCGTACCGTTGGAAGATACCCTAATGCCCTTGCTTTCTACCCCATTGCGCCAACAGGACCCCTTTTTCTTTGTCTCGTATGAAGTTTGCTGTTCGGAGGACGAGAAGCACGTGCAGTTGAGGCCGATAATTGCCGAAAAAGCACCGTTAGTGCTGCTCACCGAAGCGACCGACTGTCCCTAAGTATCCGAATACGACGATCCGTTCAACTACCAGGACGCCGGCATCAGGAACTGGGAGTCAGGGCAGTGCTGAAGTCCCCCGGAGCAGAAGCTGACCGTCAAGAGCCGAGCAGCCCGTCACTCAGCAGGAAGTCTTGGAGTTCGTGAGACCAACAGTAGCGAGGTAGGAGTTAAAAAGCCCATTATAAAGATAGATTCGAAAGTGGGAGTGGGCACAGTAGTTTGTCGGCCAATAAAGTGTGGAAAGTTCGTCTCTTCAAGACTCAGTGTTTCCTTTCGCTAGCTATTTCGCGGATATTGCCGACCCTGAGGCATTTTGAAGGGGGTTCTCGGTGATGCTGGGCAGGCTGAACCCCATTGGTTATACTTGGCGCTCAACTAAAATAGATCCGCTATTTTAGTTTGTGCAGGGAAACGCTTGAAGTTTAGTAGTTATTGGTTTTTGCAGAAGTCTCTGGGAAAACATCCGAGACCTTCTGGACCGCCTTGAACAATTTGTACAAAAAAGGCTACGATTTTGGGTCGACAACGTGGACTGTTTTGAAGGGGTCTTGGTTCATTCAGGAAGATTAGAAAACCAGCCAATTTCAATGAGAATCGAAGTTTGAAGTTTTTGTTTGTGGAGTTGTTAATCAATAATTTTATAATAATTTTCATTTTAAACTTAGTAAAATTGTCATTGTTTCATATTTTAAAAGCGGGAGAAAGTTGAGGCAATAAAACACAGTGCTGAAACTTGTTTTATTGATATTCAATCGTCGCAACGTGATTAAAAAAAAAAAGTTTACTTACGATTAACATTTGCTGACCTAAATCTACGTTAAACCGGGCGATTTGAGTTAAAACTATTGAGCTTGGTGTACAGGTGTAGTTGAGTTTAATTGGGTTCAGTTGTATATCAGCTGTGTTCTTTTATCGTCCATATTCATGTCTTCCACTGGGCAATTCCTCGAAATGGAAATGGCACATCTGCTTCTCCAATACCAGTCGATGAACGGTGCCCATCTTACAGTCGACGAGCTAGAGCATGAATTGGTTCTCCGTGGCGCAACGGTCACTGGTACACGGAAGCAACAAGAGCGGTTGTTGAGGTCTTTGCTAAAAGAAGAAAAACAGAAAAGCGATGTTAGTCATGCGTTTATTGGGCTATCGACAATTCAAGAATTGGAGGTATGCGTTGATAAATTGCAAAGTATTAAAGGTCATTTGGACAAAAGAAACTCTAAAAAAGCCCCTGAGCAAGGTTACAAAACAAGGCTCATACATCTGCTGTTCCGGTTCAGTAGATTACAAAAAATTGCAACGGGTTCCTATTTGGACGAAATTGCTTCTGCTGCTAGTGAGTGCGTACGATTGCTCAGCGTGTTTTTTTCATTAACTTCCCCTATTCCAGAAGTACGAAGAGCTGAATTAGAGCTCATCAACAGCACCATACATCAACTTCGTGCGGAAGAGGAAGAAGGTGTGGGTGTAACTGAACAGGAAGTGGAAGTTAATCCACCGAAAACAGCGGAAGCTAATCCAATTGAAAGTAACACACAGGGTCAAGACAAAAATGATTTGGAGTTAATTCATCTAAACGTGCCGAAAACAGAATTTGATAAAGTTGTATTAGAAAACCGGCAACTAACTTCGGTTGTTGACCAACTTGTTAAACGCATTCAAATTTTAGAAACTAACTTGTCTAGTAAAAAACATGAAACTCAATTTAGAACGGCACTTGAGACACGTTTAGAAGAGCAAAAATTGGAAAGTAGTGAAAAATCAGAAAAAGAACCCATAAACTTTTTAGACTGGATTAAAGAACGGAACGAATCCCTAAGTAGCGTAAAGAGCTCAAATCAAAAAGAGCCTGTTGAAAGAAACATTCAATTGAACAATTCGGAAAACTTAAGGCAGAATATTTCTCGCGATAATAATAATAAATTGCCAATATATAAATGGAAAATTACATACGATGGGCTAGACAACGGTAGATATTTGAACGAATTTCTAAAGGAGATAGAGTTCAATGCCAAAGCAAACGGATATTCGGAAGTTGATTTACTCCAGAACGCGCATCACTTGTTTACCCAGAAAGCAAGATCGTGGCTGATGGAGATAAACGGTGATGGTCAGTTAGGAAGCTGGGACGAATTAGTCAAGGAGTTAAAACAAGAGTTTTTGCCCTATGACATCGACTTCGTTTTCGAAAGACAGGCCAACAATCGCAAACAAGGCCAACGCGAAAAGTTTCAAGATTTCTATCTGGAGATGGCAAGAATTTTTCGCGCTATGTCTCAACCATGGCCGGAAAAACGTAGATTTGAAGTTCTGTTCCGCAACACGCGTGAAGATTGTAGAATCGCAATGCTCGCCGCCAATATCGATTCCATCGCGAAAATGAAGGAGTTCGGCAAGAAGTTTGATGCGATTAATTGGCAAGCGTATAAACGGAAGGACAGCCGACCAGGGTTTCGTTCGGAGCAAATTGAAGAAATCAGTAGAGGGAGACCTGAAATACAAAACAAAAGTAACAACTTTCAAACAAGAAACCGTTACGCGAACAATACCAACCAAGAACGGAATCGCAATACGGGCAGAGAAAACTCGCAATACTACGGAAAATCAAATTTTGAAAACCGTGGTAATGAAATCAAAAAACAGGAAAAAAATAATTCTTACGCCAATAATAATAAAACGAGAGATAGTAAATTTGAAAATCCCCAACCTGGCACTAGTCAAACTAGTGCTCTTCAACGGATAGTCAATGCTTACATTCCGTTGAAGCGGAATGTATGCATGAACTGTCACGAGGAGGGACACAAGTTTGAACAGTGCAGGGAAAAATTAAACGTGTTCTGCCAAAATTGTGGTTTTCCTGGATTTCTAACCAGAGACTGTCCGTATTGCGAATTAAAAAACGCCAAGAAGACTTCTCAATGAGGCGAGATAGTCTTCAAGATACAATAAGACCTCACAAAACTTCCCGAACATCAGACCTTTTAAATAAACTAGGCTTTGCACAAGTGAAGGAGGACGTTGCGCAGGGCGATGAGATAGCCTCCATGCTCGTCACCCTAAGCAACGACCCCAGACCTTTTGCAAAAGTAGAAATATTTGGAATTTCGGTCACCGGTTTGTTGGATAGTGGGGCAGTTAAAACAATCCTCGGAATTGGAGGAAAGAAACTAATTGAAAAGCTCAATCTGAAGATAAAACCATCAAAACTGTCGCTAAAAACTGCCTCGGGACAAAATTTATCAGTAATAGGGACTTGTGACATTCCGATTTCGTTCAATGGCCGGACGAAAATCCTCTCAGTTGTCATTGCACCAGATCTCAATCGTCGTTGTATCTTGGGATACGACTTTTGGCAGCTGTTTGGAATACGACCGACCATTGACGAATTCGTTGAGACCGTCGAACAACCAGAACCAGGAACGGAGTCGCAGGAAGAGGACGAGATCAACGATGAGCAAAAATCTCTATTAGATGAGGTCAAAGGGAGGTTCTTGGTAGCAGTGCCAGGGGAGTTAGGGGCAACACACCTTATGGAACACACAATTGAAATCAAGGGTGAGTTCAAGGATGCAGATCCGGTTCGTAAGAATCCGTATCCTTGGAGCCCCGAGATACAGAAGAAAATCCATAAGGCTGTGGACAATATGATTCTGGAGGGTATAATAGAACCTTCAGAATCAGATTGGGCTCTTCCAGTGGTTCCTGTTGCTAAAAAGAACAGCGAGGACGTCCGGTTATGTCTTGATGCTCGTAAGCTGAACGAAAGGACAAAAAGGGATGCCTACCCTTTGCCTCATCAAAATAGAATTTTAAGCCATCTCGGTCCTTTCAAATTTTTGTCCACCATAGATCTCACCCAAGCATTCCTACAGGTCCCATTAGCAGAGCAGTCGAGAGACTTAACAGCCTTCTCAATTCCCGGAAAAGGCCTCTTCAGATTTCGGAGACTGCCGTTTGGACTCATCAATTCCGCTGCGTGCCTTTGCAAGCTTCTCGACCGCGTTCTGGGCCATGGAGTGCTCGAACCATATGTACTCGTTTATTTAGACGACATAGTGGTCATCAGCCAGACATTTGAAGAGCACATCGAAAGGTTGGCCGACTTGGCACAACGGTTAAGGGCAGCTAACTTGTCCATTAACCTTGAGAAGTCTCGATTCTGCTGCAGAGAACTGCCCTATTTGGGCTATATCCTTTCAAGAGAAGGACTCCGGCCTAACCCGGATCGCGTCAAAGCGATCCTGGAGTTTGAGGCCCCAAACTCAGTGCGATCACTACGCCGATTCCTCGGTTTGGTCAACTACTACCGGAGGTTCATCGACGGATTTAGTGAACTCACTGGACCATTGACGGATTTGTTAAAAAACAAACCTAAAAAGGTTCAGTGGAGTCCTGCAGCAGAATCAGCATTCCGAGCCATCAAGGAAAAACTCATCACCGCGCCCGTAATGGCCAATCCGGACTTCAACCTTCCGTTCAGTGTCCAAACGGACGCCAGCGATGTTGCTCTTGCCGGTGTTCTTACCCAACGTCAAGGGGGGGAGGAGAAAGTGATTGCCTACCACTCAGAAAAGCTACGAGGGGCAGAACTGAACTACCATGCGGCGGAGAAAGAAGGTCTAGCAGCTCTTCGATGTATCGAGAAGTTTAGGTGTTATATCGAAGGTTCTAGGTTCACTCTAGTAACCGACTCATCGGCGCTCTCATTCATAATGAGAGCCAAATGGAAATCTTCATCGCGGCTGAGTAGGTGGAGCATCACCCTCCAACAGTATGACATGGAGGTAAGGCACCGGAAAGGCAAAGATAATGTCGTGGCTGATGCCCTATCTCGATCCATCGAATCGATAGAATCGACGGAAGACGCTTGGTACACAAACTTGTTCAAAGCTGTGGAAGCCGACCCCGAAAAATATTTGGACTTCCGGATTGAGGGCAACAGATTGTTCAAGTTTGTGTCCACAAGATCGGATGTTCTGGACTATCGCTTTGAATGGAAAGAGTGTGTCCCTAAACTTGCCCGAAATCGTCTCATGAGGCAAGAACACGACGAAAGTATGCATATTGGTTTCGAAAAATGCCTCGCGAAAGTCAAACAAAGGTACTATTGGCCCAGAATGTACGCTGACTTGAAAAAGTACATAGCGGGTTGCGAAGCTTGCAAAGAAAACAAGCACTCGACGTTGTCAGTTACACCCGAAATGGGAAAACAGCGAATCGCCTCTAAACCCTTCCAGATTATCTGTATGGATTATATACAGTCTCTTCCCCGGAGCAAACAAGGCAATGCACTCTTATTAGTGGTCATGGACCTTTTTTCTAAGTACTGCTTGCTTGTTCCGGTGAAGAAGATTAGCAGTACAAGTCTGTGCAATATTCTGGAAGAAAGGTGGTTTCGAAGATTCGCTGTTCCCCAAATCGTTATAACTGACAACGCTTCGACGTTTCACTCAAAAGAATTCAGGGAATTGTTGAGCAAATACGAAGTCCAACATTGGGCCAATTCGCGCTACCGAAGTCAAGCTAATCCGACGGAACGATTAAATCGAACTATCAATGCGATGATTCGTTCCTATGTTCGGATTGACCAAAGGTTGTGGGATTCAAAAATCTACGAAATTGAATTTGTCTTGAACACCACTCTTCATGGCTCTACAAAATTTACTCCCCACCGAATAATTTTTGGCCATGAAATGGTCATCCGTGGCACTGATCATAGCTTGGAAGACAAGGAAGAAGTCGACGAAGAAAGTAGGATGAATAAAATGATCAAAATTTGTAAAAAAACACACGAATTGGTAAAAGAAAACCTTAAAAAAGCCCACGAATCCACTAAGAAACAATATGATCTTAGGCATAAAAGGCATTCGCCAACATTCGACATTGGTCAACGTGTTTTCAAACGAACTCACAATTTATCATCGGCAGGAAAAAAATTCAACGCTAAACTCGGCCCACAATATTCACCTTGCGTGATCACAGCAAAAAAAGGTAGCAGTTCCTACGAGGTTTCAGATCTCAAAGGAAAACCCCTAGGAATTTTTTCAGCTGCAGATCTGAAGGCGTGATAAAAAAAAACAGGAGGCTGATTATCAAAAAACAAAAAAAAATTCAAAAAAAAAAACTTATTTTATCAACGTTGTCTTTTTTAAAAAAAATATATATATATATATAAATTAAAAATTATTCTACCAACGTTGTCTTTTTCAATAAAAAAAAAAAAATATTTAAATTCTAACACATTCCATCCACCCTACTATTCCAAAAAAAAAAATAAGCAAATACCACCCACGCAATCGTACCAAAAGACTGGAGTGAAATTGTTAACTTGTATGCAAGTTCATTAAACATGTATCTGAACAAGCTTAAAACAAATTAAATTAACAATTTCGAAGACCCAGGAGTAACTGAGTACAAAATAAAATTTACAAATTAAAGAATTTTAAATTTTGTTTTTAATATAATAAAAAAAATATATAATAAAATAAAAAAATAAATTTTGTTTTGATTCACAAAGAATCGTATATTCTCGCTGGACAATCAGCAATCCAAATGGATGAATAAAAAAAAAAAAAAAAAGAAAAATAATTCAAAAAGAAAAACAACACGCCCACACACACTGCTGCAGTTAAGAAATCGTTGAACAAACTTGCGTGCAAGGCCATAAAAACATCGCATCTGTGCCAGCAGCAAGGTTCGGCGATTATAATAATCGCAAGCAGTAAATGGATTCAAGCCAACATGGGCATGACCTTGACCCACAAAAACAATACATCCCGAAAAGGGAGTACCATCTCATGTGAAGAAAACATCGCACAAAAAAAAACCTATTAAACTCACCCTGTACCACAAAATGTCTCTGCTCGATATTATTTCCGGCGTTAAGTACCGTAGCTCAAACCGTGTTTCAACCTGCTCCGACGGAGGGAGTACTGGTTTCGGTCCATCGGAATCACTGGCATCCATTCTAGCATACATATCCCAAAAATGGGCAACTTCCGGAGCCCGGAAGTCGGATAGAATCTTGGCAAACCTGAAAGGATAATATTGCATTAATTCAAACGCATTAGCTAACTGGGAAAAGTGCACAATTTCCCACAATCAACGCACAAAAAACTCAATTAACGCAAGGCGCCTACTCACCTGAAGGTTTCGCTAGAATCCGTCCGAGTTCCGGGGATCCGAGCTTCCACCATCTCGTCCATTTTAAACACGTTGCGAAATTGAAAATCAGTTTGACAGGTGCACGATAGTTTATTGAGCAAAATTGAGCTACACGCAACTGGCCGTTTTGTTATCGTTTTAGTACAAAGTAACCCAAATTCAACTCCCAGTAGAAAAAAAATGTGCAACGTCAGGAAATTATGTGGCGTTATGAAAATTAGTTGTGTATATGTTATTTATTATTTATTTTAAATGAAATTAGTTTTTAATTATTAAAGTTAATACGTTTTAATTATTTATTATTAGTAATGGTTGTCGTAATAAGTAAATGTTGCTTTGATTCTCATTGAACGGGGTTATTAAACAATTGTCGTGGGATCGCTGGAGACCGGAGTTGCGAAACGTTGATGGTCAGTAGAAGGCCATAAACCTTTAAACTGCGTGGAGTCGATTCAATTCGATGATGATACCCTATGACCCCGACTCACAAGACATTGGGAATTGGTTTCTCTTTTCGGACTGAATGGCGTAGATTTCGACAGAATATAAGCGTCTAGACTTGTCTTCGTAAAAAAATGGTACTTTGTCAAGCTCCGGGAAAGAAGTGTCTGGTTCAGCAGGTACGCAGCTGATTTGCTGCTTCAAGTGTTATAAACTAAAAAAATATTAGCTTGCTAATATTTTTTCTACCCGAGCCGTGCGAGAGTGTAACCGGTGCGTGGTTTAGAAGGCCAAGGTCATTGGGAATCATCGCGGTAGTTTTGTAAATGTGCGAAGGTAGTGCTGGCGTGGAGAGGAGGCGGACCGTACCATACATCATCGGCACGACAAGCATGAAATGGCCCAGTAGACGAACGAGCACGGTGGCGAACAACAGATGGCGCTGCTCTCAACAGGCGAAAAGGCCGCCATAGGCGGGCTTCACAAGTGGCGCAATGGGGCGTAATCCCAGGATGGGACCGTATCCCGGTTCCGGGGGCAATGCCCTTTACTTAGAGCGATCACTTCAGAAGAAACATTGAAACGCTACACACCATACCAGTTGCATTACTAAAGTGTGATAGTGAACCACAGAGTCTGATAAATCCGTGTTAAAAGGATTATCATACGACCAGGTGAGAAGTGACCGCCGCCCCGGAACCCGTACCGTTGGAAGATACCCTAATGCCCTTGCTTTCTACCCCATTGCGCCAACAGGACCCCTTTTTCTTTGTCTCGTATGAAGTTTGCTGTTCGGAGGACGAGAAGCACGTGCAGTTGAGGCCGATAATTGCCGAAAAAGCACCGTTAGTGCTGCTCACCGAAGCGACCGACTGTCCCTAAGTATCCGAATACGACGATCCGTTCAACTACCAGGACGCCGGCATCAGGAACTGGGAGTCAGGGCAGTGCTGAAGTCCCCCGGAGCAGAAGCTGACCGTCAAGAGCCGAGCAGCCCGTCACTCAGCAGGAAGTCTTGGAGTTCGTGAGACCAACAGTAGCGAGGTAGGAGTTAAAAAGCCCATTATAAAGATAGATTCGAAAGTGGGAGTGGGCACAGTAGTTTGTCGGCCAATAAAGTGTGGAAAGTTCGTCTCTTCAAGACTCAGTGTTTCCTTTCGCTAGCTATTTCGCGGATATTGCCGACCCTGAGGCATTTTGAAGGGGGTTCTCGGTGATGCTGGGCAGGCTGAACCCCATTGGTTATAATTTTACATATTTATTCTGTTTTAAATATCAAAATCGATCAAGAAACAAGAGAGATATAGTAATCATCAACCAGGAGATTCAAATTGATACTCTAGAAATGATTGGCTTTCATGAAGCGTGTATAAAAAAGTCATGTTGCAGATTCCATCAATTCATTACCAGGGGTACCTACCAAAAGAAGAAACATTTTTGATGCGCCTGAGAAGCGGTTAAACTTTCAATAGTTCTATATTGACACTCTAAGAACAAACTTAGAACGGATGAGAGTTAGAATGTAAGTAACTTACCCTTTAACCTCAGCCAGTTAGCTCTTTCAGGCATGTAACGATGCTGTTTGATTTTAACGTCTGCAATAAGAGAAATAGAAACGAAAAAAAACATGAGAAACAATGCGGAAATTTTTTCTGAGCATTGAGTCCGCTTGAAGCTAATCAACCTAACACTCTTCACACAAGGTTTCGTTTGAGGAAAACCGTCATGACTTGTTTCGAAACATTCTGAACGATACCCGACATTACTTCGCACTTAAAGCCTAGAGGCATACATGATTAACAGCGGTGAAGAAGAGTTGAAAATTCTTTAAAAGGTAAAGTGAACAATCGATCATTATCCACTGATCATGAGGAAAGAACCTTTTGTTTTGAAGAAAAAACTACTAAAGTTGCCAACGATTCGCTCTAAAATGCATAATTTCATCGATCGGTTTAACGGCTCACAAAACGTTCACCAGCTTACCGTTATGGGAAATTAAAGTTGAAGGTGTTTGGCCACAGATTGAAATATGATAGCCGAGACCGTCAAATGGCAAAAATTAACCAGACCGAAATATGCATGCTGCGGCGCCTGGGAGACACAATTCCTCGAGGCGCTTTTAGGCCGGTTCGTGCCAAACTATTTCAATCGAACTGATTCCAATGAGCCCTATTATTGCCTTAAGGTAGAGACCCTTGCTAGTAGACTAAGACTAGATAAAGCGGCAAACCACATCAACGAATGGGGTCTCACGAAAGGGGTACCCCTTAATGCTAATTGCAACAATAAGTCACCGTGCACTTTCACTGCATTTGGCACAGTGCCGTGCTCCTAGTTTGGACGGATTTGTTTTGAATACCTTGCTAGGTATCTACCACAATATGGTCCCAGTTCCAGCTCAGGATACCTTCCAAATGAACTGATTTGCGTGTCTTATTTGCCGTTGCAGTTCAGCTCTGACTGCGCATATGGATTAGTTGTATAACTGCACTCCTGTTCACGTGCATGCGATTTAAAGGTAGCTCAGAATTAATCAAAAGCCATTTTTACGCGACCGACGGGTTGAGTGCTGCTGTAGCTTGACGGAAATATTTCAAACGTTTGCGGGATTCCTTTTCAATGTATTACATTAGTTGGATTTCCCAAGTCAATAGCAATTTTATTTCTATAACCATAAAATAGAATACCTACAACTCTTTTCTGCATCAAACCCCTCTAGCTAGGGTGCCCTCCTAAACCTGTTTACACGTTCGGAGAAAGAAGAAGGTTTCATACCAAGGTGTGAAACCCATCACTTCCGCGCTAATGCATGCCAATGGGGAAGTCTTCGCAGAGTTAAGCTGACAGGCTGGATAACGCACGGCAGTGATTGATGCACAATAGCAAGGAATTAATTAAACGTTCTGTAATTTGTATCCCCGTCGTCGTCGGGGCTTTCTTGTAAGTGCAAGTACGATCGCTAAGGAAGATATCAAACGACTTTTATGTGTAGGTACTTGTTACTTTCATTTTTAAAGAACGGCTAGAGAAAATTTGAATTTCTATGGGGACGTATTTCACACTTGCAAATTGCTGTTTAATGACATGTCCAGATTTGCAAAACTCTACTCTAGTCTACTCAAAGTTAAAATTTTTAACGCACGTTTATCATCTGGACTATCTCAGAACTGTGTGAAAACTTTACAAATTTACAAAACTGGATTTATTTTATGGATTTAGCAAATTTCAAACTTTGTTTTGCTATAAACATGTCAATGAAAAAAGGGCGTGTAAAAAGTAATTGTATTTGTTTTTTTTTTTAATTTGAAAAGTATTTTGTATAATTTCTTACTATTTTCAGAAGAAAACCTCAATGTACTCTTTTCCTCTTGGCTGGATATGATAATCCTAGTTTGATGCAACATAAATTGGAATGAATTTGTGTATTTGCTTAAAGGGTGATACGGTCAAAATTTGGTCAAGGGAAAACGCGTGTAAATCGGTGAAATCGTTTATTTAAAAAATCAAATTTCTTTTTCAAGTTTAATTAGTATACCATTCAGGAAAAATATTCAGTTGGGCTTCCGCTTTTCCAAATCCGAATTGCCGGGCCTTACGCTTAACTCCTGCCATCAGATTTTGTACAGCCACCATGTCCACCTTCTTCGCCGCAGAAAGCCAGTTTGCCTTGAACTGCTGCTCGTCTTTAGCAGTTTTTTGGTCTTCTTTAGGTTCCGCTTTACAATAGCCCAGTATTTCTCAATTGGGCGGAGCTCTGGCCTGTTGGGATGGTTCTTGTCCTTGCGAACCACCTGCACGTTGTTGGCAGCGTTCCACTCCATGGCCTTTTTACCGTAATGGCAAGATACCAAATCCGGCCAAAACAGTACGGAACAACCGCGTTTCTTCAGGTTATTCAAACACTCTTTCACGTAAATTTCTTGGTTGACAGTCCCGGAAGCTATGAAAATGCTGCTTTTCAAGCCACAGGTACAGATGGCTTACCAAACCAGAAATTTCTTCGCGAACTTTGACAGTTTCATGTGCTTGAAAATATCTGCTACCTTTCCTCTTCCTTTTGCCGTATAAAACTCCCGTCCCTGAAGCTGCTTGTAGTCGGCTTTGACGTAGGTTTCGTCGTCCATTACCACGCAGTCAAACTTCGTCAGCATCGTCGTTCGTGTACAGCCTCCGGGATCGCCCTTTGGCCGTCGTATTTTGTTTATCATCGCGATTTGGAGTCACTACCTTTTTGTAAGTCGATAGTCCGGCTCCTTTTTTGGCTCGATGCACGGTTGTAGACGATACACCCAGCTTATTTGCGGCATCTCGGAGAGAGAGGTTAGGGTTTCGCTTGAAACTACCGGCAACTCTCTTTGTCTCAGCGGCTTCCGGTTTTCGATTTCCCCCCGATCCAGACTTCCTGGCTGTCGACAAACGTTCCCCAAACACTTTAATTACATTTGTAACGGTTGATTTGGCAACTTTTAGCGATTTTGCCAGCTTTGCGTGCGAGTAGCTCGGATTTTCGCGATGCGCGAGCAAAATTTTGATACGCTGCTCTTCTTCCTTGGACGGCATTTTGACAACTGAACAGTGAATTCCAAAATCAAAATAGGAGCAACATTCTTCACACACACACACCTTCAAAATGAGGGGTGTTCTGGTTTTTTAAATGCAAAATTGAAAGAAATACGTCACGTTGATATTGACCAAATTTTGACCGTATCACCCTTTACAACATAATAAAATAAAAGCTTATGGTCTTTTGCGATACCGATCAGTATTTTTTTTCTTTTGAGATTTTTTTAAAGGGGGCGTTGAGCTCGAAAATTTAACAAAAGGGGACGGTGAGTGGAAACAGTTTGAAAACCATTGATCTAGTAAGGTTGCCAGATTTTTTCTCGTACGTATCCGGGCCGGGGAAATCTGGGCTATTTGATCTAAATCTTGACAAAATCTGGACGTTTGATTTTTAAATTTTCAACTCAAAATCCGGACAATATCCAGGCAAATTTGATCAAAGCCAAGGAATTTTTGCATCGAAAAACATCAACAGATTTGAAAACGTATTTTAAGCCTCCAAAAATCTGATTATGATTATTATTATAACACTTGCTCAAAAAATCGTTTATGACGCCAAAATAATGATAATTTTTTTTTGAGGTTTTCGTTTGATGTTGCCTATAAAGTGAATAAATCCGTTTTTTTAGCGAAATGCGAGCAACCGAGCCGAACCGGGTTTTTTTTTTCAAATTTTGTATCAAATACCCGGGCAATCTTGCAAGCTTAGGGGAAGTAGGCGATGGCTTGTTGGTATTGCACGTGTTTTTTTTGGGATTAGTGGATAAAGCATAGTGATCAATGTATCAATAATTCAATGTATGTGCCCGACTCGATTCTCCGTTGATTTCATCCACCTAAAGCAGTTGACATCGTTAAAAGATTCGCTGCAAGAGGAACACAGAAAAAAATACTGAGCTTTAAATTTCATGTAAAATTGTATTTAATGTAAAATCCGGTCAGATGTGTTGTATAACGCAGCCCTGAAAAAACCATGCGTTTCCTCATTCGGTTCAATTTGTTATAATTTTATTGTATTTTATGAATTTCGCCTAAAACAATGTTTGGAATCAAACACGTTGCAGTCGCGCACAGGGTGGGTTTTATTGTTTGCCAAAATTTAAAAATGTAAATAAATAAAATCCTTTTAAAATTGTTCACAAAAACAACAATTTTTGTTGCTTTTTGTAAAAAAAAATTTATGATTAGTTTATTACTCAATACAAACTTATAGACTTGATTGGATAGAAAAGATATTTTGTTCTAAGGTACAGTTCACCTCTTGCCCCTAATTCTAAATATTTTTTTAATATAAGAATAACTCTAACCGATAAGGTTGAAATGAAATCTTACGGGATTTCTGGTGAAATAACGAAGAAGCGAACTCCACTAAGTGAAATTATTCAAGCAGTAATCCTGATAAATGTTATTTTCCATAAGTTTATGGAGCTTTTTTAGCCGTAAGTTCTCCAAAAATAAAGTTAAAAAATATATATACAAACAAAAAAGTAGCGAACTAACTAACGAATAGCGTTTTAATGCCGACCTCTGCAAGTTTCATTACTCCTTCCTAACACTCCATCATTTTGCAAAGAACATTTCAATGTACAACGAACAAATAACAAGTCTGAAATATCAAGAAAAAACATTCTAGATAAACTTAGTGCTACCTTTTTTGAAAAGTTATGCATTTTATTTTCAACATCAATTAACTTTTAAATTTAAATAAATTCAGATTCATAGGTTTTGGTACAAGTGAATCGTTGTAATTGTTTAATATTCAAACAAACCAATGACAAGTTTCATTACCCCTGTCACACATTCCATCATTTTGCAAAGAATATTTTAATGTAAAACGAACAACTAATATTAGTCAAAAAACATACTGGACAAACTTTGTGTTATGTTTTGGAAAAGAATAAAAAAATGTTTTCAAAATCATCCATACACAAAGTATTAACGGAACTACCACTAGTACCACTGGTACCACTTTAATATTAAATCAGATACACCCTGTAGCAGAATCGATTCACAAACAAACACCGAACGGCCGACTGGTAAGAAGCAAGTTCGATTTGATGACCAGGAAAATGCCGTTTTAAATCTGGAGCTCGTGGATTTCAGTTGGGTAAACCATTACGAATATCTTTTTAATCATTCTCATACTTTGTTACAGGGCTGATGGCTAGAAGTTGATAAAACAATCATTCAAATACTAAAAAGGAATAATTAGCCGGAACGTTTTCATTGTTATGGTCATGTAAATTCACAATGTCATTTTATTTTCGTTTCGGGTATTTACATTACGTCGTAAGTCATGTAAATTTAGTAGAAATAACTTGTTCCATTTATTTGCAGTTTATAACATTTAAATATTTAATTCTGTGGTTTCACAAACAAACACCGAACGGCCGACCGGTAAGCAGCAAGTTCGATTTGAAGCGCAAAGAAAATAGTGTTTCAAATCTAGAGCTCGCGGATTTCGAGTAAACAGGAACATTATGAATATCTATTTAATCAATGTAATGCTTTGACTGTGTGCCGTCCGGTTCCAGCCGAGAGCAAAGGGCCAGGGAAATGTGGTTCCTACTTGGAGTAAGCTGAGGCGTCACGGCGTTAACTCTGACGATGCGGTCGAAAGCGAGGCCGCGCGTGGCTTGCGTTCGGGGAGCTTGCTTAAAGTCGACTGACTGTGATGGAGTGAGACGGCGTGTGAGCGAGAGGCGAATTGCCGACAGTGACAGATGATAACTTATCGTTTATTAACGAGGGGTGTCCTGATGGCTATTCTAATACATTGGTTATATATTTAATGAGTCGAATACACTACGAATATAAGATCGTCTTGCGGTATCCCACATCTCCTACTTACTTACAAAAAAAATGAAAAAAAATTCTTTGTTGTACACTTGTTTTTTTTTATCTATTTTCATACCTTTCTGATGACACATTGATTAATATCGCTTTTCTATTTTTTTGCAGTTTTTTCAGCTACTTTTCATTATTGTCATTTTATAAACGTTTTAATTTGTTTAATTTTTTTTACTAACACAACACTAAATTGAATATCGTTTAAAAAAGGTCAAAAAAGTTTATGTCCTTTCTGAATGTTTATGTTGTTAAGCCCTGTTAACACTATGCAAGTTTGTCATGTGCAAAAACTAATAAATTATCACTATTTATTTTTGAGCGTGTTTGGTGTCAAAACAAAAAAAAGGTAAACAATTTCCTGCAATCCAGACATCTGCAGCTGAACCATAAGTGATTAATAATGAAAGTTTTCTTGCGTTTGTCTCGCATATGGCTTCGAAGACAGCGTTATGAGAACCCTAGCAATGACTGGTCAACGATGTCACCCGTGAAACCAGCCAGCATCAACCGGATCCTTCGCTCCAGTCGAAATTCAAAAGGACTCGGAATCAACTTCAGCACATTCGAATTAAGCCTTCACACCATAAAAAAGGGCGACGAGCAGCAAACTCGATGGTCTACGGAAACAGGTGCTGAAAAAAATCTTCAAAATGTGTTCGAAAAGTGGGCGATCGCGAAAAAAAAAAGGAGAGATGCTGCAATCTTCGACTAGTGTCGACAAAGCTCAATATCTGTTACGGCTCTCTTCTGTGCTGTCCCGTTGCAGTTCCAGCGATAAGACCAGTGCAAAACCACAGACAAATCCATCTGAAAACAACCCTAGTTTCTGGTAACAGTTCCAATATGTTCTGTGCAGCCACTCGTATTCTTATCGTTCCTTCATCTAGGGGAAAACCTGTTGCAAGCTAAGCCTATCATGAGAAATCTCAAATTTAAAGGTTCTTTTTTTTCTTTCAGACCTCACAGCAGTTCTGTGGAGCTGCAGAAAAGAAAATCAACGTAAATTCTGAAATCGAACACTGGTATTAATAATTGTACAACGAAACGCTGGATTTATCAGCTTAACCATTAGACACGCTGATTCACACCATTATCAAAGGTTTTGGATGAGATGATGCTAAAAACATTCTAACGTCAATTCTGGCAACACACACATTTGTCAATCATGATCACCCTTTTTCCCCGATTCGTCGTTTTGAAGTTGAAACAACTCAGCACCCCATCAAACTGGACAGGCCAACTATAATCGGGGCTTCCGTGATCGTTGCCAGTCCCACAACTGTGGCAAGAACGATAACCCCTGCAACTACGGACTTGGTCTTGTATAAAACTACCGACAGCCTCCGTACGATCGCAATCAGCATAAGCCACAACGTTCTCCGCCGATTCGAATGCAGCCTCCAATTGTTAGATCAATATGATCACTCAGAATCGTGTAAGCAACAACATCCTAGCGCAACGAGACTATATCATGCAATTAATGAACAATAGCCAGCAGCGTAAAAATGTTCGTCGCATATAAATGCGGAGTGCAGTTGAAAATTTAACTGTCCTAGCAGTAACTCGCAACAACAACAAAGAGAAGAGTCAGGTACAGGATTACGCACAATGATTTGCAGCATATTCTAGTCCAACAAAATTATTAAATAGCTGCCCTCGAAGCTGATACAAATAGCGCTTCTGTTGAGATGGCAAACCCAATCGTCGCTCGTGGAACAGTTTGTGCAATTCACTAATCATACGACGGAACCCATCGGTACTGTGCAAAATGAGTAATCATATAAACAACAATTCGTTCATAGCTACGAATCGCGCGTGGGTCGAATTCATATCAGTAGCCGAACAGATCAACGCCAATTCATTTTATTCTGCGAATGACGAAAGGGGCGTAACCGTTTCAAAGGCATGATTTTGAGTCTCACAGGGCATTTTAGACATTATTCGTTGGGTCATTTCAACTGAAACCCCTTATAGGCTCGGCGTCTCGATATGTTCATAATGTTGATCAATCGACCGAAATATCGTGAGATTCGCCACTGATCACTTCGTCAGTCCAACAAAGTGGGAAACAAGAGACTTGCTTTTAATAGTACTAATGTCCTTGAGTTCGAAAACAGCTGTTTGGGAATCATTTTTTTTAACATAGTTGGATCGTTCCAATGCAGCATTACACATCATGCCAAATTTATCGAGCAGAACAGTACACATTATAGTAAGCATTTCTACCTGTAATAAAAATAGCAATGTGGGTCATCAGGTGCCATACCTAATTTTATACAAATTTTATTATTTTTACAAAACTCGCCCTGCTCACGGGAGTTCACATCAAATTTAAGAAAAATCCTCTTGCAGGCGGGAGCGTGCATTGTGCCAGATTTAAAACATTCTAATACCAAAAGGCGGAATTCTTTGTCATACAGGTGATCAAAATCGACTAGGATGTACTTCTTGTTTTCTTTTTAGGCAAAAATCTACATCGTTCCAACTTTGCAACATTCCCACTCTGACAGACCAAGGTCTTCGTCGCACCAGCGTTCTAAATCAATCAAGCTTATTTTCTCAGGCATGAAATTTCTAATTCTTGTTTCTCCAATATCATAAATTATTATTTTATGTATGAATGTTAGATTTAGCAGATATTTTGTTCATGTATCAAATGGGATTCCAATTTCTCTTATTGCAAATCGTTTTCCTTTCATTGGAATTTTGCAAGCGGACATTTCAAACATTGGACACTTATTAAACACTTCATGATGATAACTGATTTCACTATCTGTTCTGGTTAATGATACTGAGTTCTACATCCTAAAGCATCCTGTATACTGGTTAGAACACAGCTTCTAGGGGCTCAAACTTCGATGGAAGGTACCATCACGGCTTTTGCAATGCTGTGTGCAATGACTGACTCTATTTTCTTCCCAACAATGAAATGCAGCATGTCATAGCTCCAATTACCTAGAGTCTGGACTCCCCGACTCAGTTTAAGCAAGCGTTCGCTAACTCCGATTCAGGAAACTTACAAGAAGCACACTTTAAAAAAAAATTCTGCACTCAAGCAAGATGGGACCAAATCAAATTTGATTTCGTTAAATAAATGTCGGAACAGTCGATCGGAAGTCAAGGAAATTAGACGCAATTTGACTTGCTGCACGTGTGATGATTAGCTAAACTAAACCGGACCAGCCGCATAAAAATGAAATTCACCAAATTTCTGAGTTCGTACTCTATCAGTTGCTCACTCTGTAACCAAAACTCAAGTTCCGGGCAGGTGCCAATCTTGTCTATTACGGGCCTTATGTGTCACGGCCATGCATAGTAAGGCGCCTGTGCATGGATGAGACTTCACATCACATCTGTTTTTCTTACTTGAGCTGAAAAGAAAATCATACAAAATAAAACCATCGATCAAAGCTACAAAACTCAAATCCAATCGTCCTCATACTACATATATGCTTCGATAAACTCACGACCAACAATTTTCATATATCTCAAGATGCTGTTATCTAACAACTAGCCTTCTTTGTTCAATTTACTGAAATGCTCATTTTGTCAGTATAGGGTGCTTAATCGCTTGGCGCACGGCAGCCTCCCAATTAAACGCACTTCAATCAATCATTTTGTCAGTATACAACAATTTACTCGGGATGAACTTCTTATATATTTTTTTTGACGAAAGTTCTAATCGCGTCAGTCACTTCAGGTGGAAGTTCTCATCTCCAATCTACTCACAGTAGCAATCACTACCTCAGAGACAAAATTTAATCAGGCGGAAGTCTGCATCGCGCCTAATAGCTGACAACCATCACACACTTCAACTAATTCGACGGAAGTCTTCATCGCGCCGTTCATCTTAGGCGGAAGTCTGCATCGCGCCTAGCAGTTAAGTCATTAAGCCACATCTCGACGGAAGTCCTCATCGCGTCGTTCACTCTAGGCGGAAGTCTGCATCGCGCCAATAGTCAAAAAGCAATAAATCGATTTAACTCAGGCGGAAGTCTGCATCGCGCCTGGTGGTAAGTTAATCTTGCCACATTTCAAATACTTTCGACGGAAGTCTTCATCGCGTCGTTCACTCTAGGCGGAAGTCTGCATCGCGCCAATAGCCAAAAAGCAATCAATCGATTCAATTCAGGCGGAAGTCTACATCGCGCCTAGCGGTCAAAATATCAAGCTTCATTTCAATTACTTTCGACGGAAGTCTTCATCGCGTCATGCGCTGTAGGCGAGAATCCGCATCGCATCAATAAACAACTATCAATCAATCACATCAAGGCGGAAGTCTGCATCGCGCCTAGCGGTTCAATTTCAAAGGTTTTTTTTTGACAGAAGTCGCGCCAATAACCAACAGTCAACAAATCAATTTAACAATGGCCGAAATCTGCATCGCGCCCAACCAATGCTACTTATTAAGGTATTCCTTCTCAGAAACTCCGACGGAAGCTCATAGCGCCGAGGAAAATTCATTATATCATAAAAAAAATCGCTCAACTTTATTCTCTTAAACTAATATCAGCATCGAGTCTTTATAAACAAAATGGCTACCATTCTGGTATTCAAAAACTCACCTCGTTTCGTTCTTTGGGAAATCAGCCAGGTTCTCAAAGCTTTTTATAAATTATCCAGCAGGATCGCCAATTGTGCCGTCCGGTTCCAGCCGAGAGCAAAGGGCCAGGGAAATGTGGTTCCTACTTGGAGTAAGCTGAGGCGTCACGGCGTTAACTCTGACGATGCGGTCGAAAGCGAGGCCGCGCGTGGCTTGCGTTCGGGGAGCTTGCTTAAAGTCGACTGACTGTGATGGAGTGAGACGGCGTGTGAGCGAGAGGCGAATTGCCGACAGTGACAGATGATAACTTATCGTTTATTAACGAGGGGTGTCCTGATGGCTATTCTAATACATTGGTTATATATTTAATGAGTCGAATACACTACGAATATAAGATCGTCTTGCGGTATCCCACAGACTGGAAAAGGATGGATCTACTCGAAGGAGTGCCTTTAGAAGCGTTTACCTTCTATGTTGAAGCTGTGATCTACTAGCCGGATCTAGCCTCGTGTCGTGTCACGGAAAATTAATGTAGAAAATATGTCAAAAGTTTTCTTATATAATTTATGAAATTATTTTATCGGCTATATCGGTGAAATATTATCGTGACTGCGGGTAAGAAAAAAATTTTTTTCTATGCGAAAAATTATTTACATCCAACATAATTTTATGCTATCGTGTAGACATTGAACTTACGCACAATGCTGTCAAATACCTACAGCATTTTATGCTTTACACAGCCTAAGAAAAAATAAAAACGCCAGCACTCTTTGGTTGAAACGTCACTTTCTGGTGTTGCAAAGCGTTAATGCAAAGTTGAGTCCGCAATAATTTAACGATTTTTGTGTGAAAAAAAGAGCTTTTCGTGGAAAATCATTTTCCTGGAGGTAAATCCTATACGTTGCTTTAAGCATCATTGATAATTGTTACCCCAGTTTTTCCTTCGCTTATTTATTTCTAGTTTACCCGTGAGCGGAATTAGGAGCTCCAAAGCAGGCGTTGTTTATATTTGCGGAAGAAGGATGTCTGACAAACAAAGCACGAAAAAAAGGTCTCCCATCCATGCTTACATAATTTGTGAATGACCCCTTAAATCATTTTTGAATGATCCCTTATTAAAGTAAATCTACCAGCTCAGAATACTGAGAGGCGGTACAAAACAACGTGCTCATATTATCGGCAATTTTACTTCACCTTAAAGAACAGATTTTTTATGTTAATGGAAGGGAGGGACCATGTAAATGGCCCACCTCCTTGCGTAAAATAATGTTTTGAATCCTTATGTCGGTTAATTATAGCTTGAAAGTCAACGCATTTATTTCATTCACACAAACTGTAGATAAATAACAAAGTTCAGAGTGCACGAAATTAGGTGCAAAAGTGCACGAAATTAAAAACATGCAAAAGAGAGTGCACGGAATTATGTGCACGAAACACATTTTTCAGATGCATTTTTCCAAACTTTTTTTCGTGTATTTCATCAACTACGATATTTTTTCCTTAAAGTTCATAAAAAATTCTAACTAATGGTGGGTTTGTGACTTTTTGAATCATTCATTTGAATTTTTTACACAGCCTTGAAAAACAAAAATCGCTTAGGTGCAGGGAAATACCCGCAGTCACGGTATATCATTTGAGAAAGAATATTTAAGAATTGAAAGATGTTTGTACGCACCGCAAGCTCCCCTTGTGGGGCGAACCACCCATGGCCTACTATTGTGTGGTATCTGTACCTACCACTGCAAAGTAGTAGGCCCGTGAGGAACAAAAAGATGAAATGTGATGAAAAGTTTTTTCAAATTAAAATTACCCTTCCGCTCATTTTAAACATCTTTCACCTTATTCGAATCTTCTATCCGTCTATAATCTTTCAATTCTTAAATATTCTTTCTCAAAGGATAAAAAATTTCACCGATATGTTGGTTATTCACCATGGATGCACGGATTCACCGCAGTTCTGCCTAAGTATGCACAGAAAAAAATAATGACTATTACGTGTCATTGAAAATGTTTACCTTTAATATAATACATCCTGTAATTTAAATAACACGTTATTTTTAATGGGTTGGTTGAAAAACAAATGAAAAATCATTTAATATTACAGCAAATGTCCTGTAACAAAAAGGAGCAGGACTTGCACTGTAATTTTCCAGATCGAAGCATTTATTTTCAAGTGAGAGCATTATCTACAGACGCTTTCATATTGCAGGACTGTGAAATTATAGGATGTCAATCAAAAGAACAAAATTCATTATTGCTAGCCACTGATCGACTGTTTGTTTCGTGGTAGTGCTATGGAGACCGATCGGAAATACACGAGTGTAAAAGCATCGCGTACGTTTTTGGCCACTAAGCCACAGGAAGCGCGGGTGTAAATAATTCGTTATCAGCCAGTTAGAACTACTGCGGGAATCAGGCATCACCGGCTGATTATTCGTAAGTTCTCATTTTTCATTTTATATTTTGCTACGAATGGCAAATGAAGAAATTTCTTAATACTCGATAATTTGCTTAAAGTTACAGGTAAGTTATACCATCAACTATATGAACGGACATACGATTCGTTATATTTGCTAAATTTCCATTATACATTTGTATTGTTTTTAAATTGACAATTTTTACATATTTCGTCTCACTAGTACTATATTCCACCTGGATTCAGCAGAAAACAAAGCAACGGTGGCTGCGGCTAGCATATTCCTACCAATCGGCAGGTATTTACGGATCTCGCCAAGCAGTAGATGCGTCTGTATTCGTTGGCCGAAGCTTCTGGTCCCATGGCAATAACGGCAAGCCGGCTCGATGGAAAAATATGGACCGGTAAGTTGTAGAATAAAAGGAACCATGTATCAGAAATTGATTAAAACAATACTGGGTATTTTGTCGAGCAATTGATATCGTTTTGAAAGAAATTTGTTGTTATTTTAGAATTTTATGTTGCCCCAATGATCCATGTAAAGGCAAAATCAACCGTTTCAGTTAATTCGGGAGCGGAACAGCATCTCTATTCCGGCCGGAACAATCATGTCGATGCAATGGATAAGATAACCGACTTAGGAAGCTTTGGACGTTCGACACTTTAACGCTGTGTCGAACGCCCTATTGCAGTTCGACTGCGGACACAAATCGTTTTCGGTAAGTGTGTTTGATAAGGCTGAACATTTTCATACTTAAGCACCTACACTTTATTTTGGTTCCAATTTTGTTTTTTTAATCTATGATTAAAAGTAAGATGATACAATAGCTAATTAGCTAATTAGCGTTAACGTTAAGCATCATGAGTAAATTATTATAAAAAGATCGAGCTACACACCTGTTAGAAACAATCTTATCCTACCACAGCCTGCATTATATATTATATCCAACGAATAATGCTTTAACATGGTGTAGAAAAGTGTAACACAGTAATACGTTGCACTGTTACACTAGGCAAATTTTTATATTCTAAATTTAGTAACATGAATTGAAACAAAATGTAAATAATAAAATACCGAATTCGCCAGACTGATAATTATGTTTGGGAGTATATCTTGTTGATCTTAATAGTACGCTATTTGTTCTGATGTATTGATATGATTCCGAAGATGAAATGTTTCATATTAAAAATTTGCTAAGTTTGTTCGCTCGATTAAAAATAAAACGCCCAGCTATTGCATTAGAATAGAGAATCATGCAACGATTTTGAAAAGCAGTCGAAGATCCGCCAATTACCTGAAACATGTAAAATGATGTTGTATTAACAAAATCTATATATGTATTTTAAGGAATCGGAGTTAACTTTATACGAAACCTACCTAGTATGAAAATGGAAGGAACCTTCCGAGACTACGATGATCATTCTATTAGCCCTCCATGCAAAAGATGTCATCGAACAAGCAGTTTTGGTCAGATGAGTAATTAAATTATTGAGGCTTAGCAGATTGATGACTCGCTGGTCTGAAAAGCTTTAACGTAAATAAGTACGCACTTGCTAGCTGACCATAAAATAATCACAACACAACACTACCAATAAGCTTTTTCTCGTGTCACGTCTAAGCCCTGGTCTAAGCCTAGTCCACACTAGGAGACGGTTCGTCTCGAGACGGTCTCAGCGTCTCCAATTTTCTTCGAAAGACACTGAGACCGTCTCAGGTTTCCAACAAAAACAACAGACAACAAAGTTCGTCTCATAACAAAAATAGCAGTTCATGTTGCCAGTGTGCCTAGGCTGCAGTGTAAAGAACAACGGGCTATCGTGTATCGAAATCACTGTTTTTTTTATTCAAAATTAACAATATCAATTTTAACACATTCAAATTTTGATGATAATATTTTTGTCATTTTTTAAATATGCAACATTGTGTAGCAAAACTTTTTTTTTCAAAATAATTTCAATAAAAAATTTAATTTCATGAGATCGTGTTGTGCCCATTGCATACCAAGTTTCAATATTTCGGTATCGGTTTTTGAAAAGGGCGTTAACGCCAATTGTAAACAAATCCAGTTACTAGCATAAAAATGAATAATTATGTGTTATTATCGTTATAATCAAACATGCGAAACTCCCTTGATACCTTCTGGTATTTAAGGTTTAGCTTACTCCCTTTTGGTTTAGTAAATATTCCTGACTGGTATATAGATTTTCTGGTGTCAATTCAAAGTGTAAATTGTGGTTTGCTTCAAAATTATCAAGCTTAAATTTCGCTCCGTGATTTGCTGAAAATAGAATACGTTTCATCTTAACTAGATTTTCAGCCGAAGAGGGATTATGTAGGTCGATTTATTGAAATTTGGCATTTTATAGTATTTTGTTTTCCTCTTTTTTAGGTCAGATTCTAGATTTCCACGGAAAGATGCGAATGAGGTTTTCAATCGACAGCTAGAAATTTGACTTCCTGATGTGTTGATTGTGTTCAATTTACAAAGACAGGATAGCGGCCTAGTTTTCCGGTGCCAAGGTAGTTTGTGCTAAATTCTGTATTCGGTGGAAGGAACAAAAAACCCACTTCCTGAAGAAGTTCTACTTCCGGGTACCGTTTGAAAGTGTGACTCGTTTTTATACGTTTGTGCTGAACCAGCACAAGTAAAGACAATGGTCAACTTTATGCTTTGTGCCAAGGCAAAGGAAGTCAACACCAAGAAGCTTTTAGAGTTCCAGAGCAAGCTTATTCCAGCCGGTACTTGCTGGAACTCAACAGAAGAAATCTCAAGAATAAAAACAGAAGAAACCGTCCCTGGCCAAGAACGAACCGAAACCAACAGAGAAAATGGATGCCACTGGCTAAGGAACCCGAATTCGAGGATCGATTCGAATAACAGCCAAATGAACATTCAATTTCAACGATTTTATTTGGTGTTTTTCCAACGAGGATGAACCATATCCGAAAAATTACTTGATTTGGAAGAATAAAATAATTCTGAGTAAATTACCAAGGTACTTATGAGCTGTAACCTGATTTCTGATATGTTTTAACGATTCTATTGGATGCGTGCCTTCGCTTTTATGAGGCTGTTTGGTGAGGACAAAAACACCACAGTCTTCTCTAAGGATTTGGCGCGGACAGGAACGTCACTCTGTTCTCGATGACGAGGTATATGACTAGGAAAAAAACTTGACCCTGAGAAAAAAGGACCTTGGTCAAGTAGTACTTTTTGTGGACTGGAGCCGGCAAAGCCGGTCGCAAGTTTAGCTCTATACAATCTGGAGGTAAATTAGCTCGATTGGTTTGCTCTAAAAAGAAAATACATTTTTCTAACTAAACACACACTCAATTTCCATCTGGATTAGAGAACTCCGATTTCCCGTGGGGCCTAAAAGTCGCAAAAGCAAATGTTCATCTCTCCCACGCCCTTGTAATGTGAACATTACACGTAATTATACAGTAAATAATTTTTGCTTTGCGCTGTAACAGCTACTTTATCATTTTGAAAATCTTTTTTTTCCAGAGAATTGTTTCTGTCAGCCTAGTAGAGTGTTTAACAAATTATATATATTAAGAATAGTTTTGAGCTAGTACAGGAAATGCAGTATTACAGCACTGTAATTTTGAAGTACCCTGTTATTTTGTAGGAGCTTGTAATTTGAAAACCTGTAATTTGAAAGGAGCATGTAATCTGAAAACAGCCCGTAATCTGAATAAAGCCTGTAATTTTAAAGCAGCCTGTAATTTTGAAGCAAGCTGTAAAAGTTATTGTCACTTTAAAAATAAGTGTCATGTAAACTTTTTTAGACCTGTAAAATTGCGGTAAATGTCCTGCTCCTTTTTGTTACAGGATATTTGCCGTAATTTTACAGAAAATAATTTTTGCTGTGTGTGCTCACATGCATTCTTAGATTATTAGGTAAAATCTCCAATGCAGCGCGTAGTAAACCTGCCCGGATCCCAAGGCTTCGTATGACCTGTTATGGAGTGAATGTATTTGTGTTGATGTAGGTTTCAGTTTCAGAGTCAATCAGGTGGGCTAGTTTACTTACAGGTATTCCGGCATCGGTGTATATACCTGGCCAGCTGTCAACTGATTGAACATTCTTATTATACAGTAGTTAAAGATTCTGGGAAGAATAACAGCTTGCTGTTAAATTCCTTGAACAAAAAAGTCAGTTAAAGAAGGAGATATATCTTAACTGGCGGCCACATGGGATTCTAACCCAAAAGTTTCTTGCAGATACCGGGAATCGAACCTAGTACGTCTGGCGTACCAAAACCAGACTCGCGCCAGCCTTTCCGCTAGACCACATCGGCGCTTTGGGATATAAAATTTCACCGATATAGCCACTAAAATAATTTCATAAAATAAATTTACGGTGATTAACTCTTCATTTCGAAAGTTGTCTGATATATTCAATTTTAAGGTATAGTCATTAGCAGAGATAGCTTTTTTCATGCAGTTTCATGAGGTACACCCGATATCATTTGACAACTTTGTGATATAGCTCAGCTGGCAAGACAGATGCCTCCTGATCCGCTGTCGGCGAGTTCGAGTCCAATAATAAACATCGAACGCAGTTGTTCCCGATAAGTTTTTCAATAACTGTCCGCCAACTGCAACATTGCTTAAAGTCGCGAATGCCTTAAAGATGGTTAAACAACTATAATCGAAACAAAAAAAATAATAAAACTGACAACTACGTATGTTTTTGACTTTTTCCGCCGAATTGCAATGCACAGATTTTATTTATTATCTTGAAATAATATCAACTTAAACACTTTCCGACGTATCCAAATTCAAACGAGTAGTATCAATTACATTACAGGGGAACATTGATTGTGAATTGCAGGCTTTCACATTGAGTAGGTATAGATTAATCAATACCATCGTTGTGGGAAAGGCATCACGAAAAAAAAACATATATTGAAAGGAAGAAGGCAAAAATTAATCCAAAGATGTATCGTTTCCACATGATATCTGCATTTTGGAGTGAACTGCATGCAGGAACATTAAAAGCGGAACGAAAAGGTTTAACGTACCGTCAATGAATGGGATACGACGGATATTTAGCTCGTGAGTGTCATCGATTGTCGAATCGGCTCAAGTGACGTGTAGCCATGTGTCGTCGAAAGGTGTCGGCTAAATGAAAGGCACTTGTCTTGTCCATTTCCCGTCCACGTCCACTTCCTTCTTACTTGTGGGCACTTGCTGTTTTCGAATAGAAGATCCGAGAGCGAATCCGAGATCACCGTGTTGTCGCTTTCGATTGACTGGACCCATTGCAAGGGTCTCGTCTTCCTCAGACTTATTAAACAGTGAAAATATCTGTTCCGAACGTTTCCCGAACAACTGGAAATGCAAATTTGCACCCTGTAATGCTTGGGTGCAAAACCTTTAGGTGTAAAATAGGTGCGAAGCAGGAAAAATAGCAATTTAACAAAAATGAACCTTGACGCTGATTAACATTGTACCTTCGAGCTCTGGTACTTGAGAGCTGCGCTTTCGACTCGATCGTGACTTTTTATGGCGAAAACACTGCCGATGGCATGAGCGCAACATATTATTGCTTTCCGACTGTTTTTTTTTCTTCTTCTTACAAACCATCGAAATACGAAGTACTGAACAACAACTCTACCATGAAGATCATAATTTCCGGATTAAGTAGTTAGATAGACTATCGTGTTGCTTTTCGTGATTTGACGAGCCCAAAGTAATATGTAGCGTTTTGAAAAAAATAATCTTATTTTAATTCAAAATTATAGCAAACTTGAAATTGTATTACTTACTAGCTGATCCCGTACGAACTTCGTTTCGCTTTTAACTTTAAAGCTGATGATATTGTATTTGGTTGGTAATTTGGACGCATTTTCACCTAAAAATTGCCTAAAATACTAAACAGAATTTGCAAGCAACCTATTTGCTTGTCTACCAAACGGAAATTTAAAATTAGAATTTGACAGTCGAAAACAACATCCATGTACGATTTTTTTGTCTTTTTCGATTCATAACAACGAAATTATGATCTAATTATCGTCTGATTAAAAATTTTAGTTCATAAATCAATTGTCCGTTTTGTAAAACACCCGTGAATAAATTTTAGTCAGGATCTCATGCACAATAAAACAATTATTGCAAAAACATTAAACAGTAAATGTGGACGACCCCTTTTTCTGTCGTCTAATAGAAAGTTTTTTATCAAGAATCGATTTCTCGTCCTGCAAAACTCTCGTGTTTAAATGTTTGCCTCGATATGATGCCTAACAACGTAATTATTGCAAAAAAAAAGAATTCGAAAATATTAGGACGAACCCATTTGCTGATTCCTTGACAAATTTGACACGTGAAATAAATTATATGTGCTGTAAAACTCCCATGTGCAAAATTTCATTATAATCCGATGTATAATCAAGACAATGGAGCTTATTCTGAGAGTCACGTGACGTGATGTGCAAAATCGTCACATCGTTGTGCCGACTCCAGACACCACTCTAGGCTAAAAGTTTCTGCTCAAATGTCCTGTGATCGATTTTTGGAGCTCATTCATACTAACGTTTCTTCTCTGAAACATTTCCTGGAGTCAGGATAAAGAAGTGAAATTTTATGAGTCACGTCACTCGACTCGTAGATGAACCCCCAATATAGCAAAAACAGTCAACAAATAATATGGACGACCATTTTTGCCGACCTCTGACTCGAGATTTGAAATCTGAAACAATAGAGCGTTCCTCAAAATACTCTTTTGCAAATTTTCATCAAAAACAAATCTAAAATAACGCCAATATCGCAAAAATATTGAACAGTGGATATGGACGACCCCTTTTGCCGACCCCTTCTACAAAATTTGATATCTGGAATCGATTGTCCGTTCCTTAAAATCCCCGTCTGCAAATTTTCATCTCAATACAATGTATAATAACGCCAATATCGTAAAAACATTAAAAAGTTAATATGGATGACCCCTTTGGCCGACTACTGACCCTGAATTTAATACCTGTAATCGATTGCTTGTCCCTCAAAACACTCATGTGCAAATTTTCACATCAATCCAATACATAATAACGTCAGTATAGTAAAAACACAGAACGACCCCTTTTGCCGACCCCTGACACAAAATTCAATTCCTGGAATCAGTTTCTCATCTCTCAAAACCCCTATGTGCAAATTTTTGTCACAATCCGACGAAAAATAACGTCAATATCGCGAAAACAATATTTGTCTTGTATGGACGATCCCTTCTAGAAGGGGTCGTCCGAAAATCTGAAAACATTTTTCATCATTACTGGTCCTAATGAGTATCCATGCCAAATTTCAGCTCTCTAGCTCTTAAGATGGCTGAGCATATAGTGGACAAACAAACAAACAAACAAACCCACAGAAATTGCTTTTTATATATATAGATTACACAAATAACAAATCAACTTACTGATGGATATCAACAAGATCTTTATTCATTACCAGAGAAGATTCCAGGTAGGGATACCAGAATAAAATATGAAGAACTAGAACTTTTGGTAATATAAACTAAATCAAAAGAAGAACAAAAAGTAGGGCGCATGATGAGGAAGCAATTATAATAATTTGGACACTTTACAAAAGCTCGTATGGAAATAGTTATGATTGATCAATTTCATACATTCAAAAGTATTTCGACTGTGATCAATTGTTAATATTTTAAAATCTCATGACAATTAAAAAAGGAGGGTTTTAAAGATATTTTTTGGTTTAAAAACATTATGTTTTCCAATGGACTGATGATTTTTCAAGCATGAGTATTTCAATTTTTTTTAATAATATTTTATAATGCAGATATAAGTGTATTAAAAATAATTAAAACTTATTTTTTATTTAATTGCTGTTAGATTTTTTCTTTAATTTAGAAAAAATGAACCAAAATTTGCTTTGTTATTAGCTTCTGAGACTAAATAAGGCTTGAAGACTGAAAGATTGCGATTTCGGTATCTGGAAAGTGTGCAACCATTTTTATTTTTTATTTTCTTTGTTTTTTCAACATTTTTGATTTTTTTGTTTATTTTTAAACGATTTATATAACACTGGTAATTTTAGATCACGTTAAATAGAACTAGAACGTGAAATGTCACTCAACAAAAAATGTATGCTTTTAAAAATGTCTACTACCTACTTAATTATGTAAACAGTTTTTGTTTTGTAGAAAATACAAAAGAGAAATGATATTTTGAAAGCTTGGCTATTCTATTGAACTTAAAAATGTAATGTATGAATAGGGGAAAATGCAACTTTTCAAATGGAATCAGTAAATTAAACCCTACAACTTTGTTGTCGTCAAAAATATTTTACTAAGTGAGAAAGTCGAAGCAAACTTAAGCGATCTCGAACAATACACACCACATGAACGTTTGATCAAGGTTATTGATTTGTATAAAAAACTGAAGGAGGAATGTTCATTCACTTATAAAATCCAAGCAAAGGTAAAAGGATTCTGTCCCTGGATCACGTTAGATCTTTGGCAGTGGATGAAAATGAAAGATAATATTCTAAGTAAATATAAGAGAAATCCAAATAGCCTTTACCTAAGAGACCTTTTAAAGCACACTTCCAAAAATCTTCAAATCTTGAAAGAAACGCCTAAAAGAGAATACTATAGGAACCTGTTAACAAATGCTAGCTCGAAAAACATGTGGAAATGCCTTAATTCACTTGCGGGATCTAAAAAAGAGAGTCAAGAAATCAAGTTAAATGTAAAAGGAAAACTTATCGAGGATCAAGAATTGGTTGCAAACGAACTTAACGATTTTTTCAGTGAAATAGGGCCCCAGCTTGCTGCTACGATTAATAGTCGAAGAGACTCCAATAGATTTGGTACATTTACACCTCAACGAAGCTCAATATTTCTTCGACCTGCAAGTTTCCAGGAAGTTATCTTGCTTATCAAAGACCTTGACTCTAATAAAAGTGTGGGTGATGACGGAATTCCAACCCATTTTGTCAAGCAACACTTCAATTTTTTCTCGCATTTAATAAAAGACGTCTTTAACGAGAGCCTTTCAACTGGAAAGTTTCCAGATTGCCTTAAAATTGCCAGAGTTGTCCCTGTTCATAAACAAGGGTCAAAAACAGAATCCAACAACCACCGTCCAATCTCAATTTTGCCAGTCCTGAGCAAACTCTTCGAGAAAATGTTAGTCTCACGAATAACAGATTATTACCAACAAAATAATATTATCTACGAATACCAATATGGATTCCGCTCAGGCTCAAGCACCACCACAGCAACTTGCGATTTATTTTCTGAAATTTAACACGCACTAGAGAAGCAAAATGGCCTTCTTTTTCTAGACCCCAAAAAGGCGTTTGACACTATTGACCATACTATTCTTCTAAAGAAATTAGCGATCTATGGAATTCGTGGACTAGCGTACGATCTCATCAAAAGCTTTCTGTCTAACAGAAATCAGTATGTAATGTTGAACGGATTTAAAAGTCGTCTTCGCCCCCTTAAAGTAGGAGTGCCTCAAGGAAGTAACTTGGGCCCCTTGTTGTTCCTCATCTACGTGAATGACTTGCCTAACTTGCAGCTCCACGGAAAACCACGATTATTTGCTGATGACACCTGCTTGTTGTATACCGAAACAAATCTCAACGATATGATCCAGCACAAAGCTGAAGATATGAAACTCCTCCAGGAATACTTCAGTAAAAACATGTTGTCTCTGAACTTATGCAAAACGAAGCACATGGTTTTGAATCCATTTCGGACCGCTGAAACTGAACATTGTGAGCTTTTTGTTGAATCAGTTAAAATCGAACGAGTCACGAATTTCACGTATTTTGGATTAACAATCGACTCAGCTTTAAAATGGACACACCATATTAAAACACTCAAAAATGAAGTTGCCGCAGGGTGTGGGCTGTACTGGAAAATAAATAGCTTCGTACCCCAAAAGCAACTTTCCATTATGTATCAGGCGTTTGTTCAATCCAAATTACAGTACCTGATATTCATCTGGGGAGCCGCATCCAAAACGAGTATCAATCCCTTACAGATAGCTCAAAACCGCTGTTTAAAGGCCGTATACAAGCGACCTAGGCTGTATCCAACTAGGAGCCTTTACCACGAAGCAGAAAAATCTACTCTACCACTGAATGCATTGAGAGAACTACAAGCTGCATCTATCATCCACAATCACCTACATAACCCGTTTGCACATCATAATCTGCAATATGATCGTCCAGACCACAGATATTCTTTGAGACATCAAAGTAGCCTGTACGTACAACAGCCCACTTCAGAAAGCTTTTACCTACTATGGTAAAGTCTATTATAATCGACTGCCGGCAAATATACGATCTGAAAGAAACCTCGCCAAATTCAAAGTGCTCATTAAGAGGCACATTAGATCTAATTTAGAAACGTACATCCAATGATCTAAGCCAACAGTCCGGTTTCCGGTAACCTAACAGACTGCGTTCCCTTAAAAGAGGATCTCCTCACTGGGAACGCGCGAGTTTTAATTTTTTCACAGGGTTATCAGAAACAACTATAAATTTTTAATGAGAAGTTTAACCTATCTATTCACAACCTTTTCGATTTAAAGGCATTTGATGGTCATCTTTAAGTCGTCCAATTTATGTGAAATTTTATACAGTTTTTGATTGATAAAACAACATAAGTAGTTTTTGAATTTTGACTTTGGGAAACCTCTGTATAGCTAAAGGCCATTGTTATTCATTATTTATCAGAGCCAAAATTCATATGATTTCAAAATCCCATAAGAACTTGTGAATGATTCACCAAATTTTTTTTTTAAAGACATACACCGTCTTAGCCGATTTAGGCTTTACAGACTGAATAAATGACGTGGACAACTTAAGATTAACATTTAACACCCAGTACCGAGATGGGAATCGAACCCATACCTTACCACGCTAACCACTCGACCACTGAGACGTACGAAAAAATTGATCAAATGTACTGATCTACTCTACTAAATATGAAGCTTTTTATCAGACTAAGTTTTATTTTAGCTTCCAAGAACTCTAGAACGCATAATTTGGATACTTAAAGGCGCAATTTGGATTTTTTTAAATAAAAGTTCTTCTTTGAGCCCTTTTGATCAGACAATAATAATGATAATGATCTAATCAGGAGAAAAATATATCTTTTTGGACTCTAGGCATCAATTGAACCCACAACATACATTTTAGAAAAAAAAAATTCTAAAAAATTTAAAGTTTACTATCACCTTGAAAATATGACATTTTAAAGTTCATATTATAGTCTAACGATTGACATTTGAGAATAAATTTTTTTATTACAAGTTTTTCAATTCGGAAATATTTCAAAGTGATAAAAAAGATCTTCAAATCACATTTTGTAAGCTTTTTCAAACAACATGTAATAACTCAAAATATATATTTTTTAAATTTTTTTAGATAAAAGGTTTGTTGTTAATATTATTTTAAATTATTTTGAATTATTTTCAATTTGTTTTCCAAATTCTTGAAAATACATTGGCTTGACATTCAGAAGCGAAATTGCATATTTATGGCGATTTCAATCAACGCAACGCTAACTTTATTTTGGATTATGACAATGAAGCAATTCTACATCAAGTCGTAGGCGAGAATGAAACCCTACAATTAATCTTCGGCAAAGCTACTATTTTAGGCTTAAATCAAGTGAATCATGTTAAGAATAGTAACAATACTTATCGTGAACTATGGAAAAATGAAGCATTTCACAAAGCGATCGAATACTCGCTCTTTATCCATAACAGTGCCAAAATTCACGACTAGAAGTACGAGGAAATTCCAGACTATCAGAATTCAATCATCGGACTATTGAAACTAGAACTCATTAATATAGAGTGGTCAAGTGTATTGAAGAATGAAGGAAATGTTGATACAACAGTACAAACCTTTTATAACATAATGATCAGTAGACCGCTGCAAAAATGGCTTATGGCTCCCATATGTTTTTTCGATGCCTTTTGAGTCACCAAGCATCAGTTTAAAATTTGAGATGATTTGGTTGATTCCTGAGTTAGCGCAACTATTCTTAAGCTTCATTTTTTGCTAACATGACAAGCAGCTAAGAATTTCATGAAAAAAATTATAACCACTTCAAAATAAAAAAAAAATCTGAATCGATTGAAAAGTCTTTAAAAATGGTATACTTTGCTTGCTAGAGCTGTTAATAATTGCATGAAATATTTTAGCAATGGTTATATAAATCGATAAAATCTTTGGCAATGCAAAGGAGTTTTGTGAGTTTTTGCATTTCCATCCTACGGTTGCACAGCTTTCAAATAAGCAGACAAAAACGTAAAAATTTTAAAGAATCATTTTGAATTTTGTTTTATTGTTTAACTTTAAATAACTTCTCTGAGTTACAAGTTAGGTTTATGCTTTGTTCACATGAATTAGACTGCAAGAATCAAGGAAAAAATTTCATCCAAAGTAGAATTTTTTGGAACTTTCGGTACATCTCTAGCGATTTTTGAATGAAAAAATTTGATTTTCCATACAAATTTCCATACAAAATTAAAACTCGTTGCGCTTATTCAGGACTGAATGGAGAAGCTTCAAAAAATTTTATTGCTATTTCTGGCAGAAAAAACAATAAAAAAAAAGTTATGGATGGTGTAAAAATTTAAAAATTTGAATTTTCCATACTAAGCTTGCAGCGGTTTATGATCAGTCTCATAAACAGTTATGTACATACCTTCAAAATTTAAAAGATGGTTCTACAGCTCTAAACACTCTGTCTGGTCTAACAATGATTTGAAAAACTTACAAAAATAGGAAGCAAAAAGCTTATAAAGTCTACAGAACTGGTAGAAGTGTTACAAATTATCAAAATTATATAAATTCATGCAACCAGCTCAATTCATGTATAAAAAGTTCTTTTGAAAAATACAATCAGAAAATTGAAAAAGAAATTAAACTAAACCTAAAAGCGTTCTTTGGCTATACTAGAACGCAGATGAAAAATTCAAACTTTCCTACTCAGTTGACACTTGACAGAAGCATAGGAAGTAATCTACTGGAAATTTCTAACTAATTAGCAACTTTTTTCAAGAAGTGTACACTTCTTTCAATGAGATTGAACGAGATAGAGAATAGTTTTCAGTCATTCTAGATTAAGCATGTGACATTCAAGTCAATGAAATTGATTACAATAATGTTTATGAAGGGTTTAGAGAACTTGATGCTTCAAAAAGGGCAGGGCATGATGGACTTACCCCATGTTTCTTTAAAAACTTGGCGTCCGAATTAACCGAACCTCTTCTGATTCTATTTAATATGTCGTAAAATTATAGAAAAGTCTCTTTTAATTCTAAATTTCCGGAAAAAGATCAGATGTACGAAATTATCGAGACTAGCAGCTATTTGTCTTGCATCCACAAGCTTTTTGAATCAATAATAAATGAAAAAAATTAACAACAAGTAAAAAGTATAATAACGAGCAACCAACAAGGTTTTTTTCAAAGGGCGCTCTTCTGCATAAAACCTTCTAGAATTCGTTACATACGTTATCAATTCTATTGGCAAGGGCTTTCATGTTGGTGCTATTTATACCAACTTTAGCAAAGCCTTTGATCGCATTGACAATTTGACATACCCCTTTTAATCTTCGAATTTAAAAAAAAAATTGGCTTTCACCCAAATCTCCTCCTGGATACAATCATACTTAACCGATCGAACATAAATTGTTCGCTTCCAAAACAAATTATCCAAATCTGTAGTTGTGACCTCTGGTGTGCCTTAGGGGTCTCATTTAGGACCTCTCCTTTTCATACTATTCGTAAATGACATTTCCTTTACTCTTAAACGGATTGAATACCTTATATACGCGGATGATATAAAACTATTTCTGAAAATTAAAACAACGAAAGATGTGAAAACATTTCAAAACCAAATCAATGTTTTCTATGAATGGTGCAACAATAGTTTACTTCAATTGAATGTTAAAAAATGCAACTTTATATCATTTAGTAGAAAACAAAATTAGGCAATCTAACAGAACAACTATGCAAAATTGTAAAAGATCTCGGCGTCATACTGGATTCGAAACTCAAGTTTGTAGAACATCAGAACAATATTATCAATAAAGCAAATTGAATTCTAGGATTTATTAAGCGTTTCAGCAAACACTTTCAAAACCCATACACCATAAAGCCACTTTATATATCCTACGTTCGTTTGATATTGGAGTATTGTAGCATCATGTGGAATCCTTATTCAAATATTCACGAGCAACGTCTCGAATGTGTTCAAAAACAATTTTGTTATATGCGCTACCTAAAATCAATTGAACCACTTTTCCTCTCTCATCGTTTGCATGTCATTGCAAGCTTATTAAATTTTGTCAAATTGAATTTGTAAATGATGTTGTTAGTATAGACACAAAGAATAGACAGTCCCGAATTACTTTCAAAACTCAATTTTTAAGCACCCTCCCGTCCATTTAGAAACCAACCATTTATTCTACATTAAACTTTATGACAAAGCCTATGCAAAATATCAACCTACTAATCAAATGATGTACAACTTATTCAAACAATTATACCAGATTAAAATATTGTATTAAACTTACAAAAATAGCATATATGTAGCTACAAAAGTGGAGGCGATATATCTACAATGATAAGATTCCAACGATTCGATTTACCCACAAATTGCAAAGTATACGATTTTAAGTAATTTGAGTAAAACTAAAAAAAAAAAATCCCGACCGAAATTTGAACTCCAGCCCTCCGAGTTCGCAGTCCGGCATCTTACCACGATGCCAACTCATAAGTTGGCTATAGCTCTAAAGGTGAGATTTTCTTTTTACGAACCGGTCAAAGGAAGAAAGGGAGAGATCGGATAGAGATTCAATCGATGGACCGCCCATTTATCGTAAATAAGTTCACTCAAATCGTAAATGTCGAAATAGCATATTCCCAACTTTTTAGAGACATGTTTCCGAATTGGCTAAACTGCTATCCAATTCAACTATTTTTGGGCAAAGCTTGTCGTGAATGAATTGATATGAATGATGAAATGAATGATAGAAAATCACTCAATACCAACTTATTTACGATGGTTATTGAAAATTTCTTAATATTCGATTTGGATTTCTCATTTCTATTACGATTTCATGTTAGCAGGGTAGAACATTTGATATTTTTAAGACATTCCAATTTCGAGATATAGCTAAAGAATCGAGTACTCCCATAATTCAAGTATCCTCACTCTACCCTACAGGTATATTATAATATTGTAATTAGCAATACATAGTTGATGATTTGTGAAAAACAAGATTATTATTTGTAGAAATAATTGTTGGATTGGATATTTTTCACATGGGTGTTTGAATAAAAATAAAAACAAAGAACCCTAATGACACCCTCCCTTGACTCAACATACCACATTGATGTCTTGCCAAATTCGATTGATTAATGATTCGAATACATCACTGATGATGGCTGGTGTCAAAACAAATGAACGCGTGAATACTGGAAATTGGTCAGAGATATTATGCTAATATTAATAACCAGATATGGATATAGAATGATGGATCGAAGCGAAAATAGAATTCAAAATTGAACAAAAATATTTCTTTACACAGGTTTAGCTTTGTAATGCAAAATGTTTGCTATTTTATGTTTTCATTGCTGCCCTGTTGTCAGCTCGGATAACGCTTTTCTAAGCAATTTTATCAACAGCTTCTCGCCGTGGCGACGCAGGTTTTGTTTTGCTGCATTCCATCAAATGGAATATCCCACTTGGCTTTTTGTTGACGCTTGGGAAGCTTCGTTGTGTATAATCGTGCTTATCATGATATTCATCACATCAAAATTCTTCGGCAGTGCGATATGAACGAGATAGTTTCTGGACAACTTTACAGTCGTCGTGTATAAAAAGATATCGCAAATATATTTAAGAATTCACACCAATTGAATTGAATTCCTACTTTCACACTAAAGAATTTGATCATACGTTTAAAAATAATTTTCCCCGCCAGGGTTGGTTGAATCTTCATAAAGCTCTCCTCAGTCTGGGACGAAATAATCTAAGGAATGTCGTTATCTTTCTCAATGTCACCTGTAGATATGAAGTCGTTAATACTGTGAAAACTCATGCAAAAATTTATCTTGCGGCTGTGTAAGCTTGAACTAGATAACAATTAATTTTATATCTACAACGAAATGCCAGTTCTAGTGGATGTCATTTCGGATGATTTCTGTATGATAGATTTTAGCTTTGTTTGAACCAGTAAGATGAATAATATCTAAATTGAACTTTCACGTAATTGATCGTCAATTAACAATATTGTTAAATTTAAATTATTAAAAAAAAATTCTCCGTTTCAAGACTAAACAAGAGAATCTGAATCTTCAGCGACATACTTATGTATCTAACAGCATAATTTTAGCTTTCCTTCAGTTAAAAGAAGCACTTAATCAGCTTCAACGTGCGCGTGCGACCTTGAGGTTAGCTCTTGCCGGGAACTGGATGTAATCCAATACAATATTCAACCACCTCTGCTGTGTGTGAGGTGATGCATGAGATTAGCGAAACGAAAAGTGTACTATGATTTGCTCCCGATAGATACCGATGTGCACAGCTCTTGTTTATTGAAAGTGATACGCTTCTGTACCAAACAGGAACTGCTTACCGGTGCCTATAAGATATTAACTAGAAAGATGAGCGATCTAATGAAATGTTATTTTCTTCCGGCATTGACCGACTCTTAGTGGTGAATGCTCATCAGCTTTACAATTAGTTCGAACATTCTTTCTACATTTTGTTTAAATAATATTACATTACAATAATATACACGTTAAAAACAAGTTAAAAATTACCCTACATTTATATATTAATAGCTATCGTTTTCTGTTACCTTGTTAAGATCTTTTTAAAGTTAGATGTGACAACTGAATTTATTCATACATATTATTTGATCTCCATTTACAGTCACATTATCTGTTTTCTGGTCAGTTCTGGCCAAAGTGAATTTCTAAGTGTCCAACCTAATTCGAAATAACGAGGCCAGTAGTTATGGCACACGAGTATTCAAAATCAGATGCCATAGACAAGCAATGTTGGAATGTTCATGAGCTGTATCTCTAGTAACAAATACTGCCTTCACCCATCCAAACGAGCAGAATTAGTCTCTAGTCCCTTTACGCATTTTATGTTTATTTTAACCATCTTCCGCATTACTTCACCATCCCATGCGAAAACAGTCTTCCAAATTGTTTTGTTTGTTTTCTCGAATCCAAGAATATAAAACCACCCAACGGTAACAGAACAGCACTGCGAGCAGCGACGAGGTAATATCGGATCATCTGAATATGGGCAAAGCAGCATCATAAAAATAGAATCTTAAACATCTCAAAGCCAAAGAGGTGATTTACGTCCGGCGATCGATCTAGATCGCAGATGTTACAGGTTTCCTGGCTCAGCAATGGAGTGGTGTGGCCGAAAGAAATGGCGAATAAAGGCCAAACACAACCTCGCGCATAGAAAACAATAAAGAATGCGCGCGGGAACGCGAAAGGAAGAAAGAAGAAAATCTCGCGCAAGCATGTCGAACAAATTCACTGGCCATGATTAGGAAGACCGGGGCTTTTTCTCCGGTTTATGGTGGTTGAGCGCAGGTTGGTAATCCTGATCCTGGGCGAGAGCCGAGTGGAAATTCGTGGGTGGGAGAAGGGGAGACACCTTTACACGAAAAATGCGTTGTTTAACAAACAGGTTGAACCAGGAAGATTCTTGTGAAATGCTGTAAGTTGCATACAAGGGTGAACAAATAATCGATATTTAATGGGCATTGTTCAGGGGTTCAATCGGTTAAAGGCAAGGTATGATTACCAAACTAAATTGAAGGCATTTTTTCTGAATTTCAATATTTTAATTTAATTTTTAAACCGACAGCTTTTTTTTCTCATTTTACGATGGTTTTTGTCATTTATAAGTCACTTTTCATGCAAACTGCTGATTAAAAAATGGCTGTTAATATTTGAATTTGGCTTTCAAAAACTTTTTTGATACACAAACTTTTTTTTTGTTTTTTTTATGTTTGTTTTCAAATCCGTAATTTAAATAGTTTTTTTTATTTCAAGAACTAGACTGATAATTCGGATGTCTGAACTCTGTATCGAGATATTTGTTAACACTTTTCCGTTGAATTTAGAATTGATTTGAAGATGATTATATTGATGTATATACCGTCAACAAGGCATCATGCAACAGCAGAACTAGATGCAACATTTGTATTCGCTTAGGTATTCAATTTTAATTTTTTTAATAGGTACAGGTCGGACTCGATTATCCGGAGTATAGATTTTTTTTTCACTCCGGATAATCGAATCCTCCGGATAATCGAATCAACAAAAAAATTTTTTTTTCAGTCTGAGGACGTTAAATTGTAATTTTTTTGTGCTTTATTTTTGTAAAATGCAGTGGCGTAGCCAGAAATCATTTTTTTTTTTCGTGATAAGAAATACACAAATATGTAATATTAAACAATTACTGGTTATTTCTGTCATTTGACGGATGAATCATATACGACGCGGCGTGCCTCTTGTTTTGACAGTTCAAGTTGGTGATTTCATTCTGTGCAATTTCGTCTGTGTGTAAGTAGTGTTTCCAAGCGTTGTTTTCAAACTACATGTTCAAAATTCTGAAAAATGCCGAAAGTTTCACTGCAAGGAAAGAGGAGCAGGATTGTCCTGACGTTTGCCACAAAAGCAAAAATTGTGGAAAATTTCAACAGAGGACTATCCATGATCGAAATTAGGCGAAAATACAATATCACTCAATCGACTGCATACGATCTGAAGAAGAACAAAGTAAAGATCGTCGAGCAGATCGCACAGCGTCAACTTCGAATGGTTAAGTTTGTTGATCTCAATTCACGGTGACCGGAGTATGAAAATCAAACGGTGAAAAAGACAGGTGAAAATAGGAATCACTTCCATCACATTTTCAGCTTTCACCGTGAAGTGAGATCGAGAACCCTTTCGCGATGAACATGTTCTCATATACATTTATGATCCACAGACAAACGGAAAACTTTCAAAAGGGCTAAATACCCTCTACTTGACGAAGCTCTTTACATTTGGTTTCTTCAAAAACGTGAATGCCACATCCCAGTTAGCCAGGATTTATTGACGGCTCAGGCATCGAAACTGTACCTCAAGCTGTACAACGATAAGCAGTTCAAAGGGAGCCGAGGATACATCGTCAATTTCATCAAGCGAAACAGCATCAGGTTTCTCAAAATTACAAGAGAGAAACTTTTCAACAATGCTGCAACCGTTGACACTTACATTGAACAGTTCAGATCCTTGGTTCGGCACCTATTGCCGTGTCAAATTTTTAACGCCGACGAAAGCGGACTTTACTTTAAGTGTATCCCTTCGTCAACTTTTGTCAGCGTGAACGAATCATCAGCCCCAGGAAGAAAAGGGAATAAGGAGCGTGTGACGTTTATGCCTTGCGCAAATGCTGATGGTTCGTACAAACTTCCACTTATGCTGATTGGAAAGTCAAAATGACCAAGAGCACTGAAGAACGTCCGTGAGCTGCCCGTATACTATGCTTCTTCCAAAAAGCCTGGATGACCCGACAGTTATTTAAGGTTTGGTTTTTCAATGAGTTTGTCCCCAAAGTCACGGCATTTTTGGAGGGTGCTAACCTGCCGGTAACGGCCCCCTTAGTTTTGGACAACTGTTCCGCACATTGCAGCACCGACCAGCTTAGAACTGCTGATGGAACATTCTCTACGACGTTTCTACCACCAAACACAACAGCCTTGTTGCAAGCAATGGACCAAAACGTTATCCAGATGGTCAAGTCCAACTACAAGCAAGAGCGGAGAATTCGATGACATGGTGAAGCAAATTAACATCAAGGATGCTATGTTTTGGGTAGCCGAGGCCTGGGACGAGGTACCGGCTGAGTCCATTGCTAAGTCTTGGAAGTTGCTTTACTCAGAAACAGAATTCGATGATGACGATGACATTCCGTTGTCGGTTGTACGAGAACGCTTACTTTCGATTAGGCAGAAATTGATTGACTAGGACAATGCCGTGCAGGAAGAGGACATGGAGTTTGACGTCCTGAAGACGATGATATTGTAAACGTCGTTTTGAACCCAAACACATCGTTTTACGATGGCAACAATACGGTTTCAACTGTCGAAGGGGCAAATGCGTTATCAGTGTTGGAACCGCATCAGAATGATATGGATGACGATGCTGGAAACTCTGTTTCACATGAAACAGCTTTATCTGGAATCGATCAAGTAATTGCTTGGGCAGAGGAGAATTAACTACTATTGGAATCACAGTTCCTGCTGCGAGAAGTACGTGGAAATGTTCTAGAGAAAATGATTGATTTACGAAATGTTAATGTTTAATTTTAATTTCTTTTGCAATGTTACTTTCTTTTCTTCTGAAAAGTTATAATGTAAATTTGATTTTTGTTCTCATGCTTCGTAATTCAATGAATGAATTTGTTTTCAAGCTTAAATAAACGAGAAGTTTCCTGACAAGAAATATGAATTTTATTTAATCAAAATGAGATTGTAACAAAAAAGAATATCAAAAGGGGAACATACTGAAATGACACCCTAGCTTAAGTCCCTCTTTTTATAACTACGTTCACGTTTGTACATTCGATCATACTTTGTAAATAAACTAAAATACATTTCAAAATCCACTCATTTTCAACCGAAGACAATCGATAAATTAATTAAACTAGACCCCCTGACCCCCCCCCCCCCCTAACTCCGTAAAAAGCTGATAAAAATATTATTTTGTGAATTATAGTACTAAATAATTTAAAAAAAAAAAACAAAATAAAAATTAAAAAAAAAAATTGCAAAAAAATACTCCGGATAATCGAGTCTAAAATTCCGGATAATCGAACTCTGGATAATCGAGTCTCCGGATAATCGAGTCGGACCTGTATAATGAAAAAAAATTATTAATAAATGATAACAAAATTATCATGACATAATTTCTCACATCGTTAGCTAGTTTTTTAAAGTTTTTGATTCTCATAAAAAATTTAAAAAAAATCGACAATAGATGTACAAATTTCCACATTTTATTTTTTGTTTATTGGAATTAACACTGTCCATTGTAGAAAAAAATTAAAGAACAGTTGAAAACAGTCCATAATCCACTGTCCAGTTTCCGTTTGATTTCGAAAAAGAGCATTGTACGGCCTGTTGTATGATCGTTGACATTGTACGGCCTTCATTTCAGCCTTGTGAATGTAATTCTTGATTTTACCAATAAATTGTTTGCAGTTCTTGGCTCTCCAATTATTTTTGTACACGAATGAGCTCAAAATTCCGGAAAACCCTTCGATTGGGCGACACTGAGGCAGATTTGTCTGGTTGTGGGTTTTGGGTACAAATGGGATCGAATGGATATTCAGGAAGGATATAATGCGATGACGCTTTATCCGGCCAAAACACGTATTGTCCATCTGTATGATGTTTGTGTAGAAACGACATAAAAATTTTCTTCAAACATTCATTCTGGTACACATATTGATTGATAGCCAAACCAGACGGCTTGAACCATGGCTTAGAAATACCTCTCTTGGAAATGGCGATATACACAGCACACAGCATCACTTTCTGTTCAAAGATGCTTAAACTTGTATTTAATGTTCGGAGATGTAGTAGAACTAGCCTTGGGGTAGTATCGATCGTTTCCGGGGATATGCGTCTTCAAAAGAGGAAAGTTACTATCGTCGTCCAGAACAAAACAATCGAAATCTGATCCTCAGTGCATGCTTAAGCTCTTGTCTTCTTTCGGCACCTAATTCCAACTTTTTTCAATGACTTGCCAGTACATTGTGAGTACAATTGAATTTTTGGATGGCATCCCGTTGGCTCAGTGAATCCTTGTTGTTGAAGGAACGAGAAAGAGAACGATGCTTGCAAGTAGTAGTTGGGGATTTCAGGGTATGGTAAACAATGGAAGCCGCCACATTTTCACTTTTAAAATGTTGTTCTATATACTTTTTGCCGAGATTTTTGTGCAGTTCGTGGAACTGTACAACGCGCTCGCGAAACGCTTTTTGTTTCGACGACGTTTTGAGCAAAACTGGACAAACATAAACAAACAAAAAATACTGGCGAAAAGAGGAGAAGAAAAGTTAAAATATACAATATACACACTCATTTTCTATGAGCTCGTTTACTGAATCAAAGCAATCGAAAGATTCCTGTGGCTGCGTCAGCAGGCGAATTTAAAATTATGAGAGCATCTATAGATGACGTCTCTCCTGAAGTTTCTCTGCCGCTAGAAGAAGAGTACACGCTAGAAACTATTAAACCATTTATGTTTCAAAAATAACCATTTTTGACCTTTTCCCGGGAAATGCCATTTTATGAGTTCTCCATGAGAACTCATAAAATGACTTTTCGGGGAGAAGTAGAAATATGGCTATTTTTTAACTGTAAGGAAGATTACCGAAGAAATTGAAAAATGGTTATTTTTTAACCGTAAGAGCTGTTTTGTGCGATTTGTAAAATTGATTACAATTCTCGAAGGAATTTAGAAAAACGTCATTAGGATAATAATTTTATTTCTTGTACATAATACTTATAAACATAATACTTTTTAAGCAGCCGAATCAACTGGTAGCAAAAGTAAAATTCCCCCACGAGCGCTACCGGGATGGATGGATGGAAACGAGCTCTTGCGGGATGGCCAATACAATAATCACTAGTCTGCTATCCTTAACGGGGTGGGGGTGGAGGAGGCGGGTCTGGCGAATAATCTTTGACTCGCTGGTGATGTTTTTCATACATTCCGGCCCGTTCCAGCTCCTTCCGGATGGTGTGAAGCACAATTTCTTTTGTACTTCCATTGGCTGTGGCTGGTAACGATGGACCGGTGAGTGAGTCCTCGTCCTGTTGAATGTTGTTGGTGTATCTGCCGTGCCTAAACCGGCGTCATCCAATCGGTACCCTGAAATTTTTTTGTTTATGATATTGGGATCGACAAGTTATTAGAAAAAATAACTTACCTTTCTCCATCTCCTACAAATCCTAAGTTTCCACGACTTCCAGAACCGATTTTTCTAGAAACTGGATGCTGTTCCGCGGAAGAACAAATTTTGCTTAATGGGCGTCCGGCTGCAATTACCGCTTTCAAAATGGCGATATCAAATTATTCAACCATTTTCTGGTTTATACTCGAAAACTACTAAAATGGTTAAAATTCTTTCTAGAAAAAATGTTGAAAAATAACCATATTGGCGGTTTTGAAGTAAATATTATAAAATGGTTATTTAAAAACCGTAAATGGTTATAAAAAAATGAGCGTGTAATATCAAAACAAAGAAGAGAACCAAGAACCGTTTTTTCACGTTGTCGTTTTTCAAACGTATTTTTACTGAATAGAACCTGCAGTCAGTTTAAAGCCTAGTCCACACTAGGAAACGGTTCGTCTCGAGACGGTCTCAGCGTCTCCCATTTTCTTCGGGAGACACTGAGATCGTCTCAGGTTTCCAACAACAACAACAGACAACAAAGTTCGTCTCATAACAAAAATCACGGTTCATGTTGCCTAGTGTGGACTAGGCTTAAGTGATTCTCTTCGTCTGAGGTGGTCTGAGTAAGTTAGAATTCGTAAATAATATGTATTCTCTGTTTGTAAATCCTAACCTATAATTAGTAGGAATAGCCGACAAGTGCTTAAGGGTTTCGAAAAAGTTCCGTAGCGTAAACTTACGAGAAGAGCCAGAATAGTTGTTGGTAAATATTTGGATTTATTGTTTAGTCTTGTAAAACTCAGAATATCCCATATAAGTAGGAACCGTAAAGTCACGCAATCTATTAGCGAAGGGCTTAAATCAGAATCCGAACGGTAGACTGACTGTAAGTAGAGTTATAATCGCGGAACGCAGGAATTTTTTCTAAAATTCTTTACACCTTTGAGATTTGAAGCTGTACCTATTTTTACTTCCGGCCTTCGCTAACAATTCTCTTTAATCCAACCACGTTTCATCCCATTTCCATTTTAAAATTTTAAGGAATGTATCAAAAAAAGACTTTAAGTTGTTTGTTGTAGGAGAAATCTTTCTATATTAGTTTCCATTCATTTCCAAAAGTTTTGTCTACGTGTCGTCGTTGAAACTACGAATTACTCCACCAAAGTTGTAACCAATGGCACAAAAACGTTGCAAAATGACTCAAACCACTTGTATAGGTCTTGTGATACAAGTTTTTGATTATGAAGCCTTTCATAAATGTTTTTTTGACAAACCAGAATGAAACATTTGTTTCGAAAAAACTAAACAAAATTGTCTACGACCGGATAGCAAAATTTAAAGTTTCTCAGAGGACTAAAATATTTAGCTCATTTTGAAGCGTTTTGAAGCACGCGAAAAAAGTTTCAGGGATTTCCGGTTAGCTTTTACCTTTCCATTTGTTTTCATAAATAAATCGAAACGTTACAGCCAAATTCCGGAAACTTTCTAACCACTTTTCTAAACTGTTTGCACTACTTTTTCTTTCAATTGTAAAATATATTAGCTGACCCGGTAAACTTCGTTATACCTTATCTCTAATAAATTGTGATAAATGTTTAACTTTATCTCTTAACTTCTTCGTAATCGTGCATCAATTTATGAAAATCGTCGGGGCTCTCTTCCATAATAAGTCAGATCCTTAAAACCATTATGCAAACCATGTTTCTAATACATTTGGAATAAAAAATCTTTTTTATTTATTTGAAATTTTGATTCTAATTATAGATTTGAAACGAAAATCTAATTTTAGGTTGAAATTCTTAAAAGTCAATTCTAATTTGGATCTTAATTCAGATTCCCGTTGGTGGTGGTTTACATGTTGGTTATAACTAAAGACATTTCAGTATAATCTACAATTTTAAATTAATTATTACTCCAACTTCAACAAAGTTCGCCCGAGAAACTCCGATCGTGGTTTCGTTACAAACTGGCAATTAGCTGGCCTAAATTACGGAAAGTGTCAATGTCGTTAAACGAATATTTACAATGCATCACCTTTCGTAAGGGAAAGATACACATCCTCCGGTAATATTGTCTCCTTTTCTTGCTTGATTGATGGATGGTCGTAAAAATTGAATTAAAGGTATCGTGGTTCGATTCCTGCTGAGCGCTAATAAGAAACCGCTGAGCTGTTACCGGTGGAGAACAGGCGCGACCTTTTATGATGCCACCACAACTGCTGATTTAAATTTCTCGCACTTTTCCACGCTTTTGATTTATTTCTCTGGATTGAAGAACATCACTTCGGTGAATTGTCCATGCAAGTTTTGCTCAGGTTTGTTTTTTCAGATAAGGAGTAGGTTGCGTGACTGCCTCACTGATCGTCCCTGCAAGTGCTGAACCATGTTCGACACTTTGCATCTTCATGTCGATGTAGGTACCACCTCCAGATCGATCCTCTACTGGGTGCTTATACTCCACACTGTCATGTGAACTCACCAGCGGCAACGGCGTTGAATGGCCAAATCGTTGAATCTTAATGAGCGATGAGTTATTGCAAATGAATTCTCGGTAATTCCGAAGTGAAGTTTGCCATCAATGTGCAGCGCAGTATCGTGGTCTTTATTTGACGAAAACTGTAACGCAGCGGCGTGAAATATATGGCCTGTTTACAACATGATGGCCAAACATTCTGTTCCGGCTGTACGACGGGTAATTATTAACCGGCAGGGTAAAAATACGAACGGATGATAAATATCGCTGCCATAAAATTTTGTTTGACACAATTTGCACTCACCTTCTCAAGAACAGTGACTGCGAACTCACCATTTCGAAGAATTTAGCAAAATGAGTCGTAAAGCGCCGCATTAAATTGTGAGTAGCTGATTTTGGCGTGGAGGGTTTATATTTAAACTTCAAATAAATAACACAGGTACGTATTTTTAGAACGCACCGTGAGAAAGCTGGCAGCGGAAGATGAGATTTTCGGCGTGCCTTTCTGCTTTTGCTCTGTGCACTCTTCGTAATTTAAATACAGAGATCCAGAAGCGCCAACAAATTATTTTCCGGCCATTGAAAATGTACAATAAAACAGCATATTGATTTTTTTTTTGTGTTAAAGAGTTAACACTTCCACTGGATTTTCAATATATTACTCTATTTATAAAGTATCACGTATCCAGAAAGGACAATTCTCCCACATGTATTAAATAAGCAAAATAATAGAAGATGTACCATCAGATAGACAACAATTTGGAAAAATGAGATAGAGTAACTATCACGTAGAGCTACTTCAAAAGCCAAGTAACTCCCCCAAACATTCCCAAGGGTTGCGCTTTTCTAAATGTCGAGCCAAATTTAGTCTTAGCCTTGTCTTTTCCCGATTATTTTTTTTTTTTTGGAGTTTTTGAAGATCCGGGGGATTCAGGACGGGTGGTGAAAAACCTTCAAAACATTCAAATGTTTTTGAAAATCACATGACCTTATCGGTGAAAGTAATGTTTTACAGAAAAAAATATTTTAAGATTCTTAATATTAAAGACTGATAGAGAAATCGTAGAAAATGCTAAATTTTTTGTTTGGTTATAGAGAATTATGATTAAGTATTTTCGCTTCGAAAAGGTAGGCTAAAATGTATAATGGACTAGTCAGAATTATGCCACAAAAGTATCAAATGATTTTGGGTTCCTTTTGGGCCTAATAACAACTGTTCAAACTTTGTTTGCCCTAGGATTTGAAAATAGCTGTAGCAAAAAAATTAAAGTTTTTATGGGAATTAGTAAGGAATATGTTACTATTCGGTTCAAAAAATCATTCAACCTTAAATTCTTCAATTGCATCTGCATCTCATTGCCGAAAATTCAAAGAACACGTTTCTGACCTGTCTAATGTAGGGGAGAATGAGGATACTTGATCCCTGGGGATTCCTTGGCTATATCTCCAAACTGGAATGTCGTACAAAGATCAAATGTTCTAGAAAAATGTGCTAAATGGAACAAAACAGCAATGGTTGAAGCTCAAAAAATTTTAACAAAATAAGTTTTTGGGTTATTGAACTTTGTTTGAAAAATTTCACAAAATGTGAATTGAAGATCTTTTCTCATCATTTTAAAATGTTCCTAACATGAATATATTATAACAAAAATATTTATTCCAATACATCAATCTTTGGAGTGTAAAATGAACTTCAAAATACAATATTTTCAAAGCGATGGAAAACTCCCAACTTTTTTCAGAAAAAGTTTTTTAAAATGTTGATTTTGGGAACAATTGATCCCTAAAATATGGGTACAAATGATCCCGGTATATTCTTCTTCTCAATGGATCGTGGTCATTGCTGATTACAAGATTACTAATATTTATCCAATAGCTAATATTCATCCATAATTATCTGAAGAAAAGGGCTCAAATAATTGATTTTCTCTTGTTTATAAAAAATTGCGCCCGTAAGTATGCAATGTCATAAGGGTTGAGAATAAGCTATAGAATTTTTTTTTCTGACAATTATAAATAGTGAAATGAGAACAAACATGACCAAAATAGTCAAATAACATTCTATCTTGGGGTTTTGTTTAATTTTTTTCATGGATTAGGGCTTCCTGAATAAAGGATCAAGTCTCCCTTAACTTCAAAAATATCGCAATTTTTTTACTCCCACGAAAATGCTTCTAGTTCATCTACGGGTTCAAGTATCGCTCTAATTTTAGGAGCATAGAAACTTGAAGTTACATGCTGTCAGAAAATGTTAAAGAGTGCGAGTTGCTAAGTTTTTCCAAAAAGATATGCTGAAAATAAGAAAAGGGATCAAGTATCCCCACTATCAAGTATCCAAAGATTAGAACGATACTTGAACCCGTTAAAGGCGCTATTTTTTATAATTAAGAGAAAATTAATTATTTTTGCTGTTGTCTTCAGACAATTGTTTGATAAATATTAGTTTATGGATAAATATTAGTAATTTCGTAATCAGCAATCATAACGATCAATTCAGAAGAAGAATATGCCGTTTGGAAGTGGAATCAATTGTACCCAGCTCTAGGGATCAATTGTACCCATTATCAACATTTTAGAAAACTTTTTCTGAAAAAAGTTGAGAGTTTTCCATTGCTTTGAAAATATGGCATTATGAAGTTCATTTTACGCTCGAACGATTGATACATTGGAACAAATATTTTTCTCATAATTATCGCATGTAAGGGACTTTTTTAAGTGATGAAAAAAGATCTTCAAGTTACATTTTGTGAAATTTTTCAAACAAAGTTCAATTACTCAAACAATTATTTTGTTAAAAATTTTTAAACTGCAAGCATTGTTATTTTGCTCATTTTGGCACAATTTTCTAGAACATTTGATCTTTGTAAGACATTCCAGCTTCGAGATAGCTAAGAAATCAAGTATCCCCAGGGATCAAGTATCCTCATTCTCCCCTATAAATCTGTGAATTTGTGTGTGTGTTTTTTTTGTAATTTGACAACTTTGCTCAACTTCTTGTTTTATACGGAGTTTCAAATAAAAAACAGGATTTTCACCGTTTGTAGCAAATGAAAATAAGGTCTTCGATAAAAATTATAATTATGGAGAAACGTCTCAAAAATTCGTACAGAAAATGGAAATTTAATTAAATAAATATCGATAAAGATTCAACGCCCAACGCTCAAAAGCGAGTGATTTTAAAATAAATCCTACTATAGCAAGGCCGTGCGAACGGAAAGGGGGGGGGGGGGGGTGGTTATATGTTAACCCTCCCCATGGAGAATTTTTTCAAGTACAATTTTCAGATGAAGTAATGAATTTTCCGTAATACAAAATAAGTGTTAATAAACGTGTTAGAAAATTAGCTAGCCTCCAGCGGAATTTAATCCGTGATTACTTTTGGCATAAATAGTTTTTAATTGTAAATTTCGATTTATAAGTTAATTAATGTTCTGTATTGAAACTCAAATCTTGACACACAGAAACACTATCTCGACTTAAGAATGGGTTTTTTTTTTAAGAAGTTTATATCAACAGAGGTTTTTTTCAACAAGTTAGTAGTTCAAAAGTTATGCTGATATCAAATATTCTTCGGCACCAATTTCAATTTTATTTTTTGTTTCTTGTTGTTTTATTTCAATGCTCAACTCCACATTCCAAAGGGTTAAAATCATTTAATCATTTAATCTGCTGATAAATTTTGACGAAAACTGTTTTTTTTAGTTATTCCTTGATTTTTGATAAGTTATACGTAGATTTTAATCAAATTTGCCCGGATTTTGGTCAATAATTTTGAAATCAAATGCCCGGTTTTTTGACAGGTTTTTTAGATAAAATAGCCCGGATTTGTCCGGCTCGGATGCGTGCTGAAAAAATACTGGCAACCTTAGTCATGATATCATATCATACAGGTTAGCCAGAAAATAACATGAAAACATCATCTTGTTTTTTTTTTTATTATTATACGTGTTTCCATTAGACACTCTCATGAAAAGCAACAACCTCTCATTGAAGAAGGTGTTCATTTGAATAGTTCATTCGCGTCATAAGACATTCTTATGAATTACAATGATTTTTCTTATGGCGCCGGTTTAGAAGAGAATCTTATGGAATATGTAATAGTATGTTTCTGAGTGTATCAATTTCAAAAAAAAATATTTCTAGAGGTCTTTTCAAAATTTTAAAATTCTGAATGTTGAGTAAAAATATCCAAATTGTTTCATGTAAATTAACAAATCCACGCCCATGATCACGTTCCTCCCAAAAGTAATGCTTGGGTGGTGTAATGTAGAAAGAGCATTGAGTTGAGCGTCGAATAACATGCCCATCCGAGGAGACGATACATTCCGTTCCGTTCCGTTCTGCGTCCTGCCAGCATTGTCGCTTCCTCTGAGCCAAGCACAACACAGCGATTCCCATGCGTGGTATGTGTGGCGTATGCATGTTGTACATATTTCTATGCTAATTCGAATCGAGTAAAGCACGCGTGCGCGAATAAATTGCTTGAGGTATATCGGATCGCGTATCGGCGATGCTTAGCGTTGTTTTCTGTAGTGATTCCACCAACTCTCAATTCCCGCCTTTGGCAAGTTTTGCTCACATTGGCGAAGAAGGTGAAATACGCAAACCCAATACGAAACTGGGTGGCATTAAAAAAAACCGCGATGCGTCGCCAGTTGCTCACTTGTCAGCTTGGTTTTTGTTATTGTTGTACTTCCTCGAGTCGACCGCAAACGGACATATAATACTCTCTACCTTCAGTTGGGTTTGAACGCGCCAGTCAGTCTGTTTCCCAAAGGAGGCATCGAAGACGACGTCGACGCCGCGCCGCCACGCAGCCACGCCACAGACCCAGTCTACACTCTTAACATTTTAATAGCACACTCTTCAACTTGACACTCAGCTCGTCGACATAAAGACATCAATTTGCGGGGCTGCAGAATTTAAATTTCAAACCCATAACGACGATGGGGGGATTACGCGCCGATGAGTGTTGTAGTACATCATTCATCAAAGCGTTCACAACTGGATTGGGAATTTGATCAATTGCAGACACATTCCGACAGGCACATCTCGGGGCGAAGATGATCCGCTGAAGAAAATTATGTTTAACGAAACGAGATTTTTATTTTTCGCAGCAGCAGCGCCGCGGTCGGATTTGATGTTGGCTTAGAAAACACTCGAGGGAGGCAAACTATCCTGTCAAAATATTTCACAACCGTTTGTGATGTGTATAGCTAAAGATCTAATCTAGATGCCAGATAAACTAAACAGAGAGCACCACTAAAGCGTGCCATTCACTTATTTCCTAGTTGGAAATCTGGAAACGTTAGCCCGAGCAGACTTTTATGGCAAAATTATAGCAAATTTTGCTATCACGCCCTGAGAGCCCAGTTTGCTCTCATTTTGCTTGACATAAGGTGGTACACAGCAAAAATGAGAGCACAAATTTTCATACTTGGTTAGCAAAGTGATACCAAATTTTGCTAAAACTGAGACCCAAACTACACCTCGTTTTCCGAGAGCTTGGAGAGCTCAATGATGTCAATATTAGGCATCGAAATTTTTTAAATAAAAGGAAAATTTGGCATCATTATGCTTTCAAAATTTTCACAAAAACGACAGCATAACGAAATGTAGTCAAGGATTCATTACAAGCAAAATATGGCATTACTTTGCTGTCCGCGTTTGAAAATTTCGGTTTCAGTTTTGCGCTTTGTACTACCTTAAATCTACCAAAATAAAAGCAAATTCAACCCTCAAAGCGTGATAGCAAATTTTTGTTAAATTTTTCGATGTATCCATAGAGAATGCGTTTATTAGAAGAGGAATGAAAAAAATATCGAAACAAAACGCCGATTTGCCGAAAGTTAAACGCCTGGAGTTATACTACAAATCAAATGATGTAACCATAGAACATAATTTGTTACTAGGAAGCGAATCTGCTACTATAAGGAAGAAGAAGAAAACATAGATTTTTTAAATATTTGAGTATAGTCCATGTTAAATTCCCAGAAAAAGTGCTCATCCCGTTGCATAAGAAAAGGCGATTTTTGAATACATCAAAAATCTAGTTGGGTAACGAACTTATTTTGGACCACTCTGTCTAGCGCTCTAATAAAGAATCACGAAAAAATTTAGTTCGATATAGGTTAAGTTCTCGAGCTTCAACTATATTCGTTGAAATTTTTAATTATTTGTTGCATTATAAGGGAGCTAAATAAGGTGGTCCAAAATATGTCATTACCCTATATCTGATTGTTCATACTGTTCATGTCTCGAAAAATCGCCTTTTCTTATGCAACGAGTTGAGCACTTATTCTGGGAATTTAGCATCGATTTTTATTAAATACTGGCAGAAGTATATGTATGAAGCTATGAATTTTAAAATTTATCGTGGGTGAATAAACCCTCAATGTACCAAAAGTTAGTTGCAGTACGATTAAAAACAAATTTAGAAAATATTATTGTTTTTTTCTGGGTTTTTCATACTGTTGGATGATTCATCGATGAAAAATTGTATCATTTAATTTTACATCTTAAGAGATGCAAATTATTGGATCATCGTTGAAGCCACAGCTTTACATTTTGCTATGATATTACATCGTTGCTTGTAAAATTTTAGCAGTGAAATTGTTCGTTTAATATGAATTCACATCATTCGATGTATTATCCAAATGTGAAATTTATATTGCAATCTATAGATCCATATTGTTAGTGGTGCCTATCAAGCCGAGTAGGAACAGTTAACTAACTGTAAATTATTGAATAAAACTTTAAAAGAATTAACAATAAAATAGAATGATAAAAATCTTAATAGTTTCTCATTTGAAAAGTTATCGCGTTTTTTTTCGTTGAATCGTAAAAATTTTGATTGTTTAATTTTGAATTTAGTTGCCTGAATAAAGTACTGTTCAAATATTGTGCTTCATGTCTATCATTTTAAATTTTTTTTTTGTTCTTACAAAACCATTTGACGTCGAATATAGAACAGTTTCAGATGTAACTTTTGTTTACTATTACAGTTAAGGATTTTTTTAATTTCACTGTTATTGTTAATCATACATTTTTAGTCTTCCTTTGTTTTGATACTTTTTTTTTCTGAAATAGCATTGAAAATGAAATGAAAATTATAATAAATATTTTTAAATCTCTAATAGTGAAGACGACATTTTGATTATTCTGTTCAGTTATTGCCGCCAAAGTATTTAGCTATTATGTCGACAAGAATTGTTTCATAAGTTTCATTCAAGTTCGAAACATGGAGTGCCAAGCATAATCTATCATTATTTGATTATGTCCTATCCTGATATTTATTTCTCACCTGCTTTTGCTCTTTTGTGTTTCTGCAAATGTGCTTCATAAATCTATCCATCAACCAGATCAGCAAATCGGGAAACACAGGAAGGCAATCCATAATCGATGACGCGTAAACAATTTTTGAATCTGTAACTTACTGTTGTTTCTCAACAGCAAAAAATTCTTTCTGTGTTCCGTAAATTATATTTTTTTGGCCTGTATAAATTGGAAAAAAACAATACATAATAATACACATCAGATAAGTCAAATCTTACTTTGAAAGGCGGTAGGTTGGGTCCAAAACACCATACTCGTTCAGGTTTTTGGTTTACTTCCAAAAGATCAAACAATGTTCTTCGAAAAAAAAGTTAAGGGGCAGCTTGTTCTCTGAATTGTACAGTCAAGCACAATACCCAAGTAACCATAAGCACTAAAGCATAGCCCTTAATCAACACTATATTCCCATATATAACTCTGAATTAATGCTTGTTTTGCACTATATGCGTATATAATGCAGATTTAATGCTAAAAAGGCGAAATAGCGGGCTGAATAAATGCTATCACAACATAGCATTTAATAAGCATTACAAATGCTGAATTAGAGCACCATCAAAACGTCATTTTTCGCCAGCCGTATAAAAGCATTAATAATGCATACTTAGAACATCTTTTAATTGTTTGATCATGATTGATGTGAAACGGAAATTCAAAATAGGAAAATGAACAAAAATTTAAAAAAATAAAATCATTATCTACAACATCAATCAACCTGCTGAATGAAGGATTATGCTTGCTAAGTGTTCTATGAAATGAGAAGTAATTATAATTGAATTATGAATTAACTTTGATGAGTCTCGAACCGAGGATCCCTCAGCAGCCTTTATCTTTCCTTGCGCCTTTACCATTTCGACCACTCTTGATGCTGATAACGTAGGTGAAAAAACCCGTACTTCAAGTACTGTTCGGGTCACACAACTTCATAGACAATGTATGCATGAGATGGCTTGGAAATGTATTGGAAAATTTTGGGAGAAGACAACTGCAACTGCCCGCTCTGATTGTTTTCGTTTGTTGTCTTTCTTACTCACACGCAGCAAATGAAAAACATCATTCTTGTTTACATTCGCGGGTTTGACGTTTCTACGCTTTATAAAAGCTTTATATAAGCATTAACAGGAAGTTCTAGTGCTACAGTCTTAATGCTTGTTAACTTTATATAGTAGCTCTATATGTGCATATAGTGCTATCATTAGTGTTAATTTTTGTTATTGCTTCTATGCATTAATAATGCATATTTGAAACTAAAAAGCATTATGAATGTTGATATAATGCTAAGTTGCATTAGAAACGTTGATTTAATGCTAATTAAGGGTTATGGCTTAATGCTTATGGTTACTTGGGTAATTGCTAGATGTAGAGTTAAAATTGAACAGACGCGACACTTTTTCAGAGAGCCTGGCCCTATCGTTCAGAAGCATCCGGTGCCGGAATAGCAGTACGAGTCTGATGATGCTTAGCCAGTTTGATTCTTGAATTATGCTAACTTTTCTGATGAACGGAAATGCCTCCGCTAGCTCTTTTTCAATATTATGTTCCAGCACCAACCACGCAGCTCTTGTAACGTTCCAAGCATATCCTATTCCGTAAGTCAGCCGGTCCTCTCGATTGGTCTGAAACTGAAAGAGCATAAAAAAATTGATAAGGAGAAAGTTACACAAGTTACTTAAACTTTAGCTGTGATTTTACCTCATTTTTGGCACCGCAGATTCGGAGTTCGATCATGATGATCAAATTGTAGTTCAACTTAGGTGGTCACCGTTTTAGATACCGTAGTGAGAAGTGAAAACCAAAAAACGCAATACAACGGAGCACAATCTCGCGGTTTGTTTTTATCCAACTGTGTTGTTTTTTAATTCTAGCGTAATATTATAAAACGACGTAAGTTAAAATTTATACGCAGAAAGAGCGTAATTCAAAAAGTTTTCGATTTTTATTTTTAAATATATTTTTGAATTTAAATTATTGATTGTTTTGTGATGAACGAAGTTGAAGTGTGCAAAGCAAATTAATGTACATTAAGCCTTCATTATGATCGATATTTTTACTTCGCCAACATTTTTTCTGGATTCCGCACTTTTGTCTTTCTGAAATGTTTAGCCTAAATTTACTTTCAAGCTGGATCATTTTGATTGCTGCAACAAGTCGCGGGTCTTTCATATTGTTTGCTAGACTCTGATACGACGTGTCTCGATTGTTTTCAACAACATAGGAGCCCTGCGGCTCGTTGCTACATCAGTTTCTGATCAATTGAAAAACCGTCATAGATTTTTTTTATACTTCAGATGATTTTACAAAACTGCAATCAAATTTTCTTGAGCAATACTAAATCCTAATCAACAATTATTATGCAATTTGTCAGCAGGGATTTTTGTAAATCAAAAACCATTTTTCTGTGTATTGCTATAATAATTTTCAAACGAGTTTCATTTGCCAAACTAATTTACCAAAAATGACTAGGATTTTGAGATTGGTGTAAAACTGTATAAAAGAAAACGTTTTTATAGGGTTAAGTCATTTCTTAGTTATAATCTAGACACGAAAGCCATAATGCTGGTTAAGTGTCAAAAATAAAACTTAAAAATAATTTTTTTATTTGTTATTTAAAAAAAATTATGTAATGCCAATTTTGGTATTGGTTCAATTGGACACCAAACATAGCTATTATTTTCGTCTCATGTTTATATTCAATAAACATTATGAAACCTAATTGATACCTTTTTTGCTATCGATAAAATTCTACATAAAATTGTGCTAACAGTTTGCTATTGATAGCTTATTTAAATATCCGTATGCTGTCAGATTGAACTTATTGAAACCAGAATGATGCCTAGTTTTGCTTTCGCTTAAAGCCCAACAGCAGATATTGCTCTCAGTTTGCTGTTGACACGTTATTTTGGTCTCAGTTTGCTATCGATTTGGGCATCAAAGTCTGCTCGGGAGGTAATCAATAGTCACATATTTAGAAGTAGTTTAAAATATCGTTGATCAATGATTGAGTTCATGCTATTTTGCCAACTAATACTCAGTCGTTTGCATCTTTCGTGATAATTGAATAAAAACACTCACATATACATATAAACATATTAGAGGATTCTCAATTTGTATAAGTGTATCCATAAATAAAATATAAAACCTTTTACTTCAAAAAGTTTTTCATGAATAAATAGCGTTATGTATGCTAACGCTATTTACGAACATTTCTAAGCTTATTTGATTTTTTATTACAAAATAACCACTAATGTGGCAATAGCGATATATGGGAAACATTTCATCATAGAATTTAGAAAAAAAAAACAAGCATCGAAATTTTGTTGATTGCAGCAAAAACTTTATTGTTCAAAATTTCAGCTCAATTGGACTTGAATCAGGAGTACCTCGAAGCATATCAAAAATTCATCTAAAAGGAATCGGGGATGTGAAAATTTTAATTTTGTTGCCAATTCAATCAGGAGACATAACAAAATTACAACTCGAACCCATCTCAATGAGATATTATTATCTTAATCAGATATAGCTTTGATATCAAGAACTTCGTTATTGACATTTCGAAAAAAAAATATTTTTCTAGCCTCAGTTTGTCTGCTTCCAAAGCTTTTATTGGAATCCCGATCAGAAAAAAAAACAAAATTATATCAAGACTAGCTGATCCCGTAAGAACTTCGTTTCGCAAGCACCTTTCTTTTACCTTTTCACTAACAGTATTCTTATTAAAAAAGTTGGAAAACCACCCCTATTTACAACGTATCCGTTTCTGACTAAAACACATTCTAAAATTCGTACGTTGTCCAGCATAATTTCCACAAAATTGTCGCAAAAACTGTTGCTGGTTCATGAGAATGACGCTTTTTTGTTGCATGATTATCCGAAATTGAGTAACCAAAATTCCCAATAAAAAACTGTGCACAAACTTTCCTCATCGATCCTATGCATTAACTTATGACTCATAATCCCACAATACGGATCGATTCATCTTACATAAAAAAATCCTTGTCTACTGTAGGACCGGGATTTAGCCAGAAATTTCGATAATGCCTAATAGACTGAGACGATTTGGGGTCATTTTTTAATTTCTCAAACCCTGGGGTCTAAAAAGCTTAGATTTGGTTCAAAACTTATCCATGATGTAGAGAAATGAATCCAACTTAGATGGAATTAGTCCCTGAAATTTCATCTAAGTTGGATTCATTTCTCTACAAAAAAAGTTTCGCTGACTGAATGTTTGAGTCAAGACCCATCTCTGGGTCGCAATTTAAAAATACTTATCCATGATTTTTGCAGAATTTTAAGTATACATATTTTTACATGGTGTATTTGAACTTTAAGGTTTGTATGAGAAAATTGAATATTTTGTACTGAAAAATCAACATCAATTTTTATTTTTTCTGTGGAACCAAGCCTGCTGATGGTTTGTGTGCCAATTTGTAAATGCTGTCGTATAGCTTCCGAGTATGGATATTGGTCACACTATTTTGTTTTATGGTCCGATTTGGCTGTTTTGACTTGTTACCTTCCCGGAGTCGAATTCTCCTCACAGTACTATGGGCAGTAAACTAAGTCGGTCTTTTTTGAATTTCTCAAACCCTGGGATCCAGCTAGCTTCGTTTTAGTTCAAAACTCATCCATGTTTTTTTGCAGAATTTTTAAGTAACGTTTACATGAGTAAATTTCAACTTTTAGGTTTTTATGAGAAAATTTAATATTTTGTACTGAAAAATCAACATCATTATTATTTCTTCTGTAGAACTGAGCCTGCTGAAGGTTTGTGTGCCAATTTATAAATTTTAAAAAAGAAATGTTCCGGTGAACAATTTGGTCGAAGACCGTAACATCGTATCTTATTAGACAAAAAAGTTATTTAATATCTTTTTAACAGGGATATGTTTTTGCCATTGAATAACAATATATTTAATTGACATCACTGATGGTGCCTCGCGAAGTGTTGCATGAAAAGTATTCAGGCAATACCTCGCTTATAGGCATCCAGTAGTGATGTCAATTGAATTTATTGTTTTTCAATGCCAAAAGACATACCCCTGCTAAACAGCTACTAACTATTGTATCTAATAAGATACGAAGTTACGGTCTTCGACCAAATTGTGCAACGGAAAATTTCTTTTTTTAAATTTATAAATTGGCACACAAACCTTCAGCAGGCTCAGTTCTACAGAAGAAATAAAAATGATGTTGATTTTTCAGTACAAAATATATTCAGTTTTCCCATACAAACCTAAAAGTTGAAATTCACTCATGTAAACGTTACTTCAAATTCGGCAAAAAATTATGGATGAGTTTTGAACTAAAACAAAGCTATATAGACCCCAGGGTTTGAGAAATTCTCTCAACTCAGTCTATGGGAAAGGTTTCCTAAATGGGCCTATCGGGTTAATGACCCTACGGCTGTTTGATGAAATGGCTGACTAGACAGCTTATCTGACCAATGCATTTTGAGGATGATACGCTTAGAACCTAAGACAAGAAAGAATTTTATGAATTTACAAACTCAAAAAAATTTTAAAATCCATACAAGGTTTTGATACATTTTGATGTAATATTTCGACTTTAAAAAATTATACGTAAAGAAGCTTGAAACAAAAATTAGGATGGTTTTTGTTTCTTACTCAAATGAACTTAAGAAATAAAATATATTTCAGCTTTTGTGGAGGTTTAATAATGATTATATAGTGGAATAATAGAGTGTTTTTATATGCCCCCATCATGTTTGTAAAATGCCTTCATCCTAAAATAACAGGTTAAACAGAATTAATACATGATTTTTATCATTGAACCTTCAAATCTATGCTCTGAATAACATCTTAAGAGAGAATTGAAGATCTAAAAACAGATTTGATAAAGTTTTTCTCATGGATGAACTGCCTCCATAGTATGGCAACCCTAAATAAGGATGAAATAAGAAAATAGAATAAAGAGTTTTTAGTTATAGATTTTGAATTAAGAATAAGGATTTAAGATTTCAACTTTTCAAAATCAGAATTAAGCATAAAGAATTCAGAAATAAAAATTAATAATTATTTATTTAAATGAAGGTTTGAGAATATAGAATAATGAGTTTTAAATTAAAAACATAGAAAAAGAGCAGGGAATTTAGGATTAATAGAATTCAGAAATAAGGATTTACAATTAAAAACATAGAATAAAAGTGAAGAATTTAAATTAAAAAGAATTTAGAAACAAGAATTTAGAGTTTATTATTAAGAACATAGAATAAGTGTTGAGAATTAAGAATTTGAAATTTAGAATTAAGGATTTGAAATTAAAAATTGGCAATTTCATATTTAGAATTCAGAATTTAGAGTAAAGAATTAAGAATTAAGAATTATGAATTAAGAATTTTAAATTTAGAGTTAAGAATTGATAATCAAGACTAAAAATTTAGTATCTGATTTAGAATTTCGAATTGAGAATTAAGAATTTAGAATTAAGAATTTAGAATTTAGAATTTAGAATTTAGAATTTAGAATTTAGAATTTAAAATTTAGAATTTAGAATTTAGAATTTGAAATTTAGAATTTATAATTCAGAATATATAATTTAGAATTAAGAACTAAGAATTAAGAATTGAGAATTTAGAATTTGGAATTAAGAATTTAGAATTAAGAATTTAGAATTTAGAATTTAGAGATAAGAATTTAGAATTTCGAATTAAGAATTAAGAATTTCGAATTTAGAATTTCGGATTTCGAATTTAGAATTAAGAATTTAGAATTTAGAACTTAGAATTTAGAATTTAGAATTCAGAATTTAGAATTTAGAATTTAGAATTAAGAATTGAGAATTTAGAATTAAGAATTTAGAATTTAGAATTTAGAATTTAGAATTTAGAATTTAGAATTTAGAATTTAGAGTTTAGAATTTAGAATTTAGAATTTAAAATTTAGAATTTAGAATTTAGAATTTAGAATTTAGAATTAAGAATTTAGAATTTAGAATTTAGAATTTGAAAGATAGAATTCAGAATTAGAATTTAGAATTTAATAGTAAGATTTAGAATTAAGAAGTATTAATCTAGATATTGGAATTAAGAATTTAGAATCAAGGAATCAAGAATTGAGAAGTTAGAATTTAGAAAATAGAACTTATAATTTAAAACTTTGAATTTTGAATTTAAAAGTACGAATATAGAATTTAGAATTAGGAATTCAGAATTCAGAATTAAAAATTGAGAATTTTGAATTTAGAATAAAAAATTTATATTTAAAAACCTAGAATTAAAAATTAAGAATTGAGAACTAAGAAGTAAGAATTCAGAATTCATGAATTAAAATTTCGAATTGAGGTTTTGAAATTGGAATTTAGATTTCAACAAAAAAAATTGTTCTAGTGGACAAAGACCAAACCCCCACGCTTCGTGAAAAAGAGTGGAAATTAAACCCTTTCATTTGTCTGTTTATTTATCCACGCAATGTGCAAAAGTTCACATTTTTACTTACTACATAAATGCTGAATGTTCTTATTCGAATATAAAAAGAAATAACATCATAAGAAAACAAACCATCAGCGAGCGCGGGGGCTAAAACATGCACAAAATAAGCCGAAAAACAAGCACCTGATGGCGCAATCCTTTACCGGTTACGGAAACATTCGCGAATGCAATCTTAAATACAATCGTTTGGCGAATGTGTTTCGACATTCATTTGCGAATCAATTCATCCAACGAACGTCGTGGTGAAAATAAAAAACGATCCAATTGAACACGTCGAATGTTTCGGGCTTCGTTTCGTTCACCCAAACGTATTCAAAGTTAATGCATTCGGGATTACAATCGTTAGTGTTCATTCTGGTGTGTGAACTTTTTCCTTTCCCGATTGCTTCGATTGGCAGTTAGAACTGAATGAATTCACCACGGATTGCAGATTGAATGTACTTCGATCCGATTTTTTCCATGCCTGCCGAGTGCATCCAAATCGGACATCGTAAGCACATCTCCGGCTTTGTGCTACCTTGCGAAATCCGCGACAGTTAGCAGTTTGGCAAAATCGATCGGAATCCTTCGGCACTTTCAGCTGTCCATGTGCCGTGGTCGAACGCCAAAGAATTCCAGCAAGCAGAGTCGGGTGTCATCATTCGCAGCGCCGGTTGCGATCAACTGTGGTAGATCGACAGCTTCTGTCGCATTGGCTGCGAGGTGTAAACTGTGGCTTTCAAGTTCGACGGGAACCTGCGAGGCATACGGTGTCGTTCGCAGTATCAGCTGTGGCATCGGCCACAACCGGGATCGGAGGAACGTCCTGGCCGCAACGGGGACAGCATCAGCCGTGGCATCGGTCACAAACCGAGATCGGAGGAACGTCCTGGCCACAACGGGGACAGCATCAGCCGTGGCATCGGTCACAAACCGAGATCGGAAGAACGTTCTGGTCACCACGAGGGCAGTGTCAGCGGTGGCATCGGCCACGAATAGAGTTTGGAAGAACACATCGGTCACAACGAAGGCAGCATCAACTGTGGTACGACCACAACCTAGAATTGGTGGCAGTATGTACTGTGGTAACGACCACGCATTCGCAACGAGGGCAACAATCGGCTCAAGATCAACAACAAGGACGATGGTGTCGCACCCAATGGCTGAGCGAGGCGCGACGAGGATGCCGAACCCTGATGTGCGCCATGCGCCAAAACTGGAAAAGCTGTAAGTGCACGTTTTTCATTCAAATCTCGAAATAGCATTTTAAGGAATTTGGGTATAATGTTGCCTAAAAAATTATAAAACAAAATTGAAAATTAAGTACCATTGAGCATTATTTTTATGTGGCTCTGACCACGATCAGCCTCCATAACATCACACGCTAAGCTGGAAAAATCGCTACAAGTTGCCAAATCAACCGTTACAATTGTAATTAAAGTGTTTGGGGAACGTTTGTCGACAGTCAGGAAGTCTGGATCGGGGGGAAATCGAAAACCGGAAGCCGCTGAGACGACAAAGAGAGTTGCCGGTAGTTTCAAGCGAAACCGTAACCTCTCTCTCCGAGATGCCGCAAATAAGCTGGGTGTATCGTCTACAACCGTGCATCGAGCCATAAAACGAGCCGGTCTATCGACTTACAAGAAGGTAGTGACTCCAAATCGCGATGATAAACAAAATACGACGGCCAAAGCGCGATCCCGGATGCTGTACACGACGATGCTGACGAAGTTTGACTGCGTGGTAATGGACGACGAAACCTACGTCAAAGCCGACTACAAGCAGCTTCCGGGACAGGAGTTTTATACGGAAAAAGGAAGGGGAAAGGTAGCAGATATTTTCAAGTACATGGAACTATTAAAGTTCGCGAAGAAATATCTGGTTTGGCAAGCCATCTGTACCTGTGGCTTGAAAAGCAGCATTTTCATAGCTTCCGGGACTGTCTACCAAGAAATTTACGTGAAAGAGTGTTCGAATAAACGTCTGTTGCCTTTCCTGAAGATACACGATGGTTCCGTACTGTTTTGGCCGGATTTTACATCTTGCCATTACGGTAAAAAGGCCATGGAGTGGTACGCCGCCAACAACGTGCAGGTGGTTCCCAAGGACAAGAACCCTCCCAACACGCCAGAGCCCCGCCCAATTGAGAAATACTGGGTTATTGTCAAGCGGAACCTAAAGAAGACCAAAAAAACTGCTAAGGACTAGCAGCAGTTCAAGGCAAACTGGCTTTTTGCGGCGAAGAAGGTGGACAAGGTGGCTGTACGAAATCGGATGGCAGAGGTTAAGCGTAAGGCTCGGCAATTCGGATTTGGAAAAACGGAAGCCTAACTGAATATTTTAACTGAATGTTATACTAATTAAACTTGAAAAAGAAATTTAATTTGATTTTGTAAATAAACGATTTCACCGATTCACACGCGTTTTCCCTTGACCAAATTTTGACCGTATCACCCTTTAATGAAGTAGCACATCGAAACGCATTGTAATCTTATCAGAAAAAAAAAATAACAAAAAATGAGGAGTAAACTTCTACAGGAAAAATCGCTAATCTATTTTAAAAATTATTTTAAATCGCCAAATATTCTACAAAAAAAAATAATTTAGATCATCTGGATAAGTGGATGCAATTGTTCGAGAATTTTTATTTTTTAGTGCAAAAATTTAGATGTATTTCCATAATTTTTCTCATATCTTTTAAAGGAAAGAATGGCTTATTTTTGTATTTAAATGAAAGTTGCAACATCCGATGGACTACAAAATGATATTTTCACAGAGTAAATATTTGGTGATATAGACGACTTTTTAAAGCTTATTTACGATTATTCATTTAGAAGTTTATCACTTAAATTTTTGTTCATGTTATATGTATGTATTTGAAAAGTTAATAAAATACGTTTTGATGAGTTGTTTTATCATATCCGTTGGAAAATGACAAAATGATGTGCGATTGAGATATTGAAATTGTTTCTTTTTTTTTTGTTTAACGAAAAAAATTAACCTTAAATATCAAAGAAAACTAAAAAATTTACAAATCATATCTTTTTGAATCGTAAAAATAAATCTATAGATACATTTTTAATATTGTGTTTGTTGGACAATGGTTAAAAAAAGGAATTAAAGGACTCATTAATTGAATGAAAACGAGCCTGAATATGTAAATGGTCTTGCAAAATGCTGATTATGCAGCGTTACACTACATCTGAACCGAACGATCATCAATCTTCCGATGGCTGAACGCAACGTAAGGTAGGTAGGGGAGAATGAGGATACTTGATCCCTGGGGATACTTGATTCCTTAGCTATATCTCGAAACTGGAATGTCTTACAAAGATCAAATGTTCTAGAAAAATGTGCCTAAATAAGCAAAATAACAATGCTTGTAGTTTAAAAAATTTTAAAAAAATAATTGTTCGAGTAATTGAACTTTGTTTAAAAAATTTCACAAAATGTATCTTGAAGATCTTTTTTCATCACTTTAAAATGTTCCTTACATGGGAAAATTATGAAAAAAATATTTGTTCCAATGTATCAATCGTTCGAGCGTAAAATGAACTTCAAAATGCCATATTTTCAAAGCAATGGAAAACTCTCAACTTTTTTCAGAAAAAGTTTTCTAAAATGTTGATTATGGGTACAATTGATCCCCTAGAGTTGGGTACAACTGATCCCCCTTCCAAACGGCATATTTTTCTTCTGAATTGATCGTTATGATTGCTGATTACGAAATTACTAATATTTATCCAAAAACTAATTTTTTATCAAACAATTGTCTGAAGAAAAGAGCAAAAATTGTTAATTTTCTTTTAATTATAAAAAATAGCGCCTTTAAGTATGCAATGTTATTAGCGTTGAGACAAAGTTATAGAATTTTCTTCTTATCTCTGCTATAAATTGTGAAATGAGAACAAACATGATCAAAATAGTAGATTAACATTCTATCTTGGGGTTTTATTTGATTTTGATACAAGGATTGGGGTTTGCTGAATAAAAGATCAAGTCTCCTTCAATAGGGGATCAAGTCTCCCCTAACTTCAGAAAAATCGCAATTTTTTTACTCTCACGAAAATGCTTCTAGTTCATCAACGGGTTCAAGCATCGTTCTAATTTTTGGAGCATAGAAATTTGAAGTTACAAGCTGTCAGAAAATGTCAAAGACGGCGAGTTGCTAAATTTTTCCGAAAAGATATGGTGAAAATAAGAAAAGGGGATCAAGTATCCTCACTCTCCCCTATTGAATTTGCCTTAATAAAATGAATAGCGACAACTTCTGCCGAAGCAGCAGATACCTACATAGCTGGTTAGCTGCAAGACAAACGTCTTACTATTGAAAATGTTTAATAAACAAATATCAATACTAAATAGACGTCTTCGGACGATTTATTCAGTAAATGGTGGAAAGATAAAAGTAATAATGATAGTACTGTAGCATCGTGACCATAACTCATTCGTACTTCGTTTTGCTTGGTGCTGAGCCTGCGACTCTGACTGGCTGCGCATTGCAGTGGTGCACTTCGTAGCTGCAGCTAGCTGAAATAAAATATAATATACAGTCTCGATGCACAATCGTCGGCATGGCCCCATCCCTTCTTGCATCTGGAGACGGCTGGCTTAGTTAGAGGAGACCTTACTCAAAACACAAGACACAAGAGCTTCAGACATCATGAGGCGCTCTGAATGGCGGTGGCAAACCGAATTCCCAGCGGCATGTCGCCCGACCGACACAGACTTGGCGAGAAACTTGGGCCATTTTTCGTCGTATCTCGGAGCAGCAGCAGCAGCAAATCCCTTACGGAAGGAGAGAGCAATTTAAATCCAACCTGACGTACCCTTTGCCAGTCAGCCGACAACTGCAATGAGTGGTTAGCTTCAAACAGATATACGATAGATAATTTATTTATTTATTTATTCAAATTTACTATTTATGACTCTGTAATGATTGCCGATCGGTTGTCTTGTGCCAACATTGGCCATCAGCATCAGGTTGGAACCTTCTGGCCACAAACAAACAAACGCGGTAGACACGCGCATAAAAGTGGGGGTGATGTGGTCAGGCGCGGTGGCGTTTTGCTGTTCGAAATCTGCAACTTCCCTCTTTTCTTCGCGCAGTCATTTCCAATGCCTGTACCTATAATGGGAGGAAAATGCAAGTGCACTTGAAACTGTATGGAGTGTTCACTGAAGAGAGGTGTTTGACTATGCGTCGTGGAAGTAATTTTAACACGATCGCCGTCGTGCGCGCATTGAACAGCAATCAGACAGCGACGACGAAGTTAAAAAAAAAAACACACAAACAAACAACAAGCAAGCATCTTATTACCTGCTCAAGATTCGCTTGTGCCACTCAAGGTCACGGGCATTATTTGTTTTTAACATATCCTTTTTCGAGATTTCCTGGAAATCATTAACATAAAATTTGCATGATGTGTTCACATTTACAAGGCAGCTGGCAAGTTCGCAGCGATAAATCTTTCTTTTCATACGCTGGACCGGGGTTAAATTTGTAAATATTTTTTCAACACGTCAATGATCCATAATTTGTTTTGAGAAAAAAAATATCTTTCTTACATTCCTCGGTTAGCCGATTTTACAACCGAACCATTGCAAGATTTTCGTTGCAACTAACCACTCCATGCAGAATTCACTCCACATCGTCGCGCCGGGGCGATCTTTTCTCTCCGCAGCTGGGGGTGGTGTCATTAACAACAGCCCGGTTGTCCCATATTCGTAAACATGTTTCCTTTGGCGAAGCGAACAAGCTGCTACTGATTACGTTTGTGCTTTCCGATTCTGACTTGATAAATGGATTTCAATTTTTCGTGGCAGGAAAAATGAACTTTTACATGCATCATCAACCTTTTTTTACGCTACATCGCGCTGTATTTGACCTACTAAGAGGTGATTTAAAGTAATATCTTAAGTATCGTTCGCCATGTATGAGAAATATTCTTATTCGAAAAAATGGCGTTTACTAACGTATTTTATTTAAATTCGATGACCTTCTGACAATATATTGTAGTATCAGGCATTTTTGTTTCCTAAGAAAATGATTTCACTCAAAAGGACTACAGAGACATTGGTAGGACCCGAATAGGATTGTACCATAAAAATCCAATAGAATCCATATTCACAGACCATAGATTGTATGGTTGACACGATGATTATTATCTTCCACGATACCTTGAATGAAAATTGAAATTCATTGTTTTCGACCATACATTTCATCGTTTTGACGAAAATAACCATGAAAAAGGGGTATTGTTATGCAGTAAGACCATGGAAAAATGGCGCTTTACCATACATTCGTAAGTTTAACCCTCCAAAGCCGTTCGGGTCAATATGACCCGAAGCGCACATTTCAAACATCTTTATCATCATTCCAATATACTGATGAACTGGTAGTTTTGACAGACCAAGTATGTTCCATGAAAATAATAATCAAATTAACGCCAAAAAACTAAAATTTGAGTTTTTAAAATCGGTTCATTGAGAAATGAAATACAGCTTAGCAAAGCCAAAACTGGATGTCGTTTTTTTAAAGTAAAACTTTTTTCTACCGGAAGATCTGTCATAGCGGTAAGAACTTTCATTGGACCCCAACATATCTATACATTGTCGGATAGATGGATTCTTGACGATTTCAAACATCAATGAAATAATTAAATACAGAAAAGCTGTCAGAAGTTATGAGTATTTTAAAAATAAAATTGATTTTTCGGACTTTTAACTTTCTGAACCAGTTTCTGAAAACCTGATAATACATATCGACTTTATTTTGAAATGTTGAGTAGTAAGAATAAATTACCTACACAATGAATATAATATCATCAAAATCGGTTAACATTTACAGCCAGGAGAACGAAATCAAATTACAACTCATATTTCCCCGAAACGGATATTTAGCGAACGGCTTTGGAAGGTTAAAAATATGAAGTTCGTGGTGATAACAGCTTCCACTTTTTCATAGTAACACCATGAAAATCCGTTTAATTACATTGTTCTTAGGAAGATGGAAATCAAGATCTTTCTATGGTATATAAATAATGTTTTAACTGTAAAATTTCATAGTTTACAATGAATAATTTATATTTTTGTTGATTTTTTCTATTGAAAAAGTTATTATTGGTTTCAAGAAATTTTGTTCATGATTAGATGTGCTTTTGAATAAACTATATAAACTATTGTTTAAAAGCACCATCAGACGTCAGATTTTTGATGGATAGGATACATGATGAGGTGGATTTCTGCATGACGCAGTTCTTAACTGGTCAAGGATGCTGCGTGCAATATCACCACCGGTTTGGACACGTGGCCTCGCCACTCTGCCCAACCTGCGGTGACATTGTTTAGACACCAGAGCACATAGTGTTCGGCTGTTCCAGGGTCGAAGTGGTGCGCACGAACATGCTTGCCGCCTGTGGACTCGACTCGACTGCCGAGAACATCATGCGAGGAATAAGGCTATGATCATTTAGTATCCGGGCACTTTATTTCAGTGATAGCTACATTAATAGAGCTCGGACATGCAAAACTTTAGTAGCGTTGTGTTGGTTATGAAAAGGACTATCTTGCCTATTTTTGATAGATTTTTAAGTTAACGTGTGTTTGAGGTATTTACGATGCAAAAAGACATGGTACAAATAATTTTGCACAAATTAGCTATTTTTACGCATTTTGCGCCTCGAAAATTCTTCATTGTTGACTTGAAAGCTCATGAAATGTTGATTTTTTCCAATTTTTTTTCGGACCAAATGGTAAAGAAGTATAAGGAGCCACTCTAGGATCCACACGAAGTTCAAACCAACCATCGGAGTGCAACCCTTGATCTTAAATATGGTAAGAAGTCTATGGTTATTGGAGATAACTGAATGCAGACTCCTTAAATAATGCAAAACATCCATTTCCGGCAGGCAAAAAGTGTTGCCTGACTAGTAGACACCAAATAGATAACTAATAATGATCAGTTCCAAAGATCGCAATCTGTGCATCTGGTTTTTACGCAATATGACAGATGTGTTCTGATGGACAAAAAAATTTATGTTTAACCCTTTCCTTCCCATGGTAGCACAGGTGATCCACAACTTCGCACAGCTCGCATTTGAACTGGGCGCTTTGGATCAACACCATTTTTTCACCTGATGTGTAGACATGAGTGAAGAAACATTGCACGAAATTTGAAGAAAATCGTTTCGCTAGGTTTTGCTTGGCAGGTCAAAACCTGCAAAAAAGTCGGATTTTTTTCGAATTTAAATCAAGTCGTCATTTGTTGTTCAATAACTTGTCAAGTTTTTATAATTTCCTTCGAATAAAATTACTGACGTGCAGAAGGTTGCTTATGCAAGCAGAATCAAATGATGGTTTACTTAGATTGCAACTAAAACATATAAATTTTTGAGTAAGTAAAGTGGATCACTGGTGATACACTGGGAACAAAACGTACTTTTCTTCTTGTGAAGCTTCTTATCGACACTCAAGAAAATCATTTCGTCAACAAAAAAATTCGCTTCAGGATAGTTATTTCATCTGCTCAAATGACCACATGTCTCGAAATGTTTGTAAAAGTTCGTGATTTTCTCGAAAAACTGCATGTTTTGTTTTCCTTGCGCAAAGTGTCATGGCGGCCATTGTTCAAGGCAAAAATGAAAATTTCAAATATTTCAATAAATAGAATATCGAGGGATGCGTATACCAAAGAAGTTTTTTATCAAATAGGATCGATTTAGTTTGTGATCAATGAAGTGATGAAATTCCATGTTTTTTTTGCAATTATTTCCTGTTTTGCATTTGCACTCTATGTGTTGTTATCTTCCCAATGGAGCACATATGATCCACCTCAAAACTCAAATTCATCAAATGGATCATTAAAGTAGGCTTAAATTATGCATCTTTTGTTCTAGAACTTTAGCTGTAAATCAATATTTTTATTTTTAAAACGTGAAAAACCTCGTGGGAAGGAAAGCGTTAAACCGGATTTAAGATATCAAATTCTTCGAGATGCCTACTCATGAAAAGGTTCCAACCAGATCCCAATTGTTTCTTTCTAGGTGATTTTGTGTCAAATATCATGATTTTGCAAAGGTTTTGCTTCTGTGGTAAAAAAGAATGAATCAATATATGACTGAAAAAAGTGTGCAAAGATAAAAAAGAGATTTTATGAAAAAGTTAGAGTATTTCTTGAAATCATTGATAAATATTTTTTTTCATATTTTTACATTAAATGTCATATTAACATCTTTATTTCCTCCATAGAAAGTTTTTCGATCAAATGAGTAGTTTTTAAAATACACACATTTGTAACTGCCCGGATACTAAATGATCATTGCCTTATTCGAAGATCCCAATAATTGGTGCGTGGTCAGCTATGGATTCACCCGGTTCATGTCTACCCTGGAGGAGTTGGAACCAGCACCAGTCCGCGACCGGTGCAGGGCAACTCCTTCGTCGGGGAGCATCTGAGTCGTGTGCATCCGGACTTAGCAGTAAAGCATACAATGTTAAGACTATACCTTCTGCGTATGCCGAGCTGCTAGTACGCCGCGTACGTTGTGTGAGATATCTCCACCGTTATCGTCGCGGTGTATACGAAAAGAACGCGCCCCTTGCGACGGAGACTGCGGGTATAAGACAATACCTTCTCCGCAGTCGAACTCGTTGGCGGAAGAGTATTTACGCCGCGGAATACTTTTGGGTAGAGTGGCTTCATGTAGCCGTCTTGTGAGCTACTCGAGTTGGGTAGGATGACATCATAGTCGGGATTCAGCTGAGTTGTCAGCGTAAAAGTCCCGTACGTGTGCTGTGACAGGTGCGAGTCTAGGTTTAAGCTGCTCTCGATTCGGCACACAACGGGCAAAAAGCCTAGGCTTGCCAGTCCAAAAGTTGCTAGTCATAGTGTTCGCGAAGGTGGTCCAGAGTTCTCCAGCAAGAATAAATCCAATTTTCGGTAAATCCAGCTCAAGCTGCAAAACGTTTATTGTTCATGATTTGTGTTAATAATTCATATGATCAGACTTACAATTTAGTCTCCTTCTACTTTTACTATCACGAACAGATCGTACCAGAGAAATAAATGCAAAGTAAGCTAGAACTATACAGATATTATAAGCAAATATTTAGAAAAGAGAATTATAAATCTTACTCAACAGTGATATAAACGTGATATAAACGTGTTGATTACAATTACAAAATGTTTCTTGACACTTATGTCTTACTAATCAGCGTCGCGACGCCTCTTCCAATCTGTCAACCAGCAGTCATTCGAAATCTGTATGTGGCTCGTCCGAGGGACTTCGTAGCGCGCAACACATAGGAATGAGGAAGGCCGAACCACAGTCTCTATATAATCCGACCGAGTGCGTCTGAACCTAGCAGTAAAGCATACAAACATAAGACTTCACCTTCTGCGTATGCTTCAACTTTGATCTGTACAACTCTCAAAGTACTCTACAAAGTGATCCTAAACAGGACCAAGCAGACGCTACACACAACAATCACAACGTTACGAATAGTACTGGAACAAATCAACGAATTCCAGGAATCTCTTCTGCTGGTGTTCGTTGATTTCGAAAAAGCATTCGACCGACTGAAGCATGAAAAAATGTGGGCGATTCTAAGGCGACGAGGAGTCCCAGAAAAGCTGGTCCATTTCATCGAAGCACAGTACGAGGCATTTACGTGCAAGGTCCTGGACGGTGTCTTGTTTGACAAGGATATATCTTATCACCGCTACTTTTTCTCAACGTAATAGATGAGATCTTGACTGGATCGATTGACTGTAGACCGAACCGAGGTTTGTCGTGGAATCCTTGGACAATGGAACAACTAAACGACCTTGAGCTGGCTGACGATATTGTTTTGCTCGCCCAAAGACAACAAGACATGCAAAGCAAGCTCGACGACCTCACCGAAAGCTACAAGGCTGCAAGTCTCAAAGTCTATGTCTGAAAGACCAAGTCGATGGAAATCAACACATAAAATTTTTCCAATTTCGTGGTAGCTGAGCATGAAGTTGAGAAAATGAGGTTGCTTCCAGTATCTTGGTACCCAGATAACGCCTGATGGTGGTACCAAGAAAGTCATCGAAACCCGGATCAGACATGCCCTATTTGTGTTTGCGAGTCTCCGAAACATCTCGCGCTCACGCCAGATCTATCTACGAACGAAAATCCTAATCTGTAACTCAAATGTCAAATCCGTATTATTGTAAAGGTGCGAAACTTCTTGCACATATGCGTTGATGACCCGAGAACTTCAGGTATTTGTGAATCGCTGACTGGACTGCATCTCAGCCCTATGCGTCGGACAATCGGCGCCGGACTCTTAAGTAGGTTAGGTTCTGCGTATGCCGAGCTGCTAGGTACGTTGCGAACGTAGTGTGGGATACCTCCACATGCATCATCGTGAAGTATTTCAATAGATAAAGATTACTCGCCTGCCAAACAGGCACAGGCCTATAACTAAAAGAACATCCCATGTAATCCAACTTGTAGGAAAATCTCCCAGCTTTACGATGTGGTAGGTCATCTCGGCACAGACAAGGTCTAGAAAGATCATTTAGTTGATCTATTGTGGTACATATTAGCCCGCATCTTCAATGAAACGCATATTTTCGGGTCGATTTACTTTCCGCCAGAACATGCCACTAAAGAATATTTTCAAAAGTTTCTATTTGACATTACTGAAATGTTCGCAAATTTTGAGCCTGAATTTAAAATTCACCTTTATGGCGACTTTAACCAATCAAGTCTCCAATTCTTAATTGATGAAGAGAATGAAAGCATTCTCTTGCCGGTCTGTGGTGATAATGAAACACTGCAAATTCTTTTTGATAATCTGGCTTCGTTGTGTCTCAATCAAATAAATCATATAAAAAATGCCTGTAGCCGATATCTGGACTTATTATTTTCCAATCTGACTGATGATTTTTGCGTTGTAGAAGCTTCAGATCCAATTTGGAAAAACGAGGTGTTCCACACTGCTATCGAATTCTCAATCATATGTCCTGATCAAAAACGTTTACCAGATGATTATGAGTTTATAGAGACTTTTGACTTCTTCCATGCTAACTATAATATGATTAAAACAAAATTACAAGTTGTTGATTGGAAAACAATATTCCGAGCTGAGAACTCAACAGACAATCAAGTAGAGATTTTTTACAAAATTCTTGGTAATATTCTCAAAGAATTTGTTCCAACAAAATTAAAGCGACGAACAAATAATAACAAAAATCCGCCTTGGTTCACGAAAGAGCTTGTGCATTTAAGAAATAAAAAGCAGAAGGCACATAAAAACTGGAAAAAGAATCCATCATTAGTCACTAAGTTAGAACACCAAGAAGCCAGTAATCTACTAGCAATACGCTTAAGTACTTCTTTCCAAGACTATAATATAAAAATTGAGCAAAACATAAAATCGAACCCAAGAAACTTTTTTAGATATGTTAAAACAAAATTAAAAAACAATAGTTTTCCAACTCGCATGCACTTTGGCAGCATAGAAGGTCAAAATTCCGACGAAATTTGTAATCTATTCGCCGACTTTTTCCAAACTGTTTACACTAGTTTTTCCGAGCAAGATCGTGATACTTCCTTTTTTAGTTATCTCTCTGATTCAACGGCATTAACTGTAGTCGAATCAATTTCCTTTGAAGAAATATGTAAAGCCATTTCCTCCTTAGACAGCACTAAAGGGCCCGGGCCTGATGGAATTCCTCCACTTCTTTTAAAAAATCTAGTAAATGAACTGAGTATGCCATTATTTCTTCTATTTAACTCTTCATTGAAATCAGGTGTTTTTCCTCAAGTATGGAAAGAATCATTTCTTGTACCCATATTTAAGTCAGGAAAAAAATCTGACATAAAAAATTACAGGGGCATTGCCATTTTATCGTGCATACCAAAACTTTTCGAAGCTTTAGTGAATGAAAAAATATATAACCAAATTAAAACTCACATTACTGAAAAGCAACATGGATTTGTTAAAGGAAGATCTACAGCCACTAATTTACTGGAGTTTGTTACCTATAATATTAGCTGTATGGATTGCGGTAATTCTGTTCAGGCTTTATACACTGACTTCAGTAAAGCTTTTGACAGCATTGACATCCCCATGTTAATTTTTAAATTAAATAAACAAGGATTCAGTTCACACCTACTGAAATGGATAAGGTCCTATTTAACGACCCGCTCACAAGTCGTAAGATTTAATGGTTCACTTTCAAAAAGTATCTCCGTCACTTCTGGTGTACCTCAAGGCTCCCATCTCGGCCCCCTATTATTTATTTTATACGTAAATGATATAACTTGTCTTCTCAAGCAGTCAAATGTGCTAATTTATGCTGATGATATGAAGCTTTATATGAAAGTAAATAGCGAAGAAGACTTCAGAATCTTTCAAAACGAAGTTAATGTATTTAACGAATGGTGCATTAAAAGTCTGCTCAAACTTAACGTGGCAAAATGTTCAAATATTGTATTTACTAGAAGAAAATGTCAGTCATATGAAATTGTCAAATTGGGAGATGATCCTGTCGAGAGAGTCAACAAGATTAGAGACCTTGGAGTTATATTGGACTCAAAACTTACCTTTGTAGATCACTATAACTCAATAATTCAGAAATCGAACAGTATGTTAGCATTTATAAAACGTTTTAGTTATAATTTCAAAGACCCATACACAATAAAAACATTGTACACAGCTTATGTCAGATCCATTCTTGAGTATTGTAGCGTTGTGTGGTCGCCTTTTCAAATATCACATAAAAGCCGTTTAGAATCAGTCCAGAAACAATTTGTTCTATTCGCTTTACGAAATTTAGGATGGTCTCAGAGCCAATTACCTAGCTATGAATCACGTTGCCTGCTTATTAACATTGAAACATTAAGTGTAAGAAGAGAGTTTGCTGCAATCTGTTTTGTAAACGACATAATTAATCAACGCGTTCAGTCTGCTTATCTACTAAATCAATTAAACTTTTATTGTCCTTGCCGTCATTTAAGAACAAGAAATCTTTTCATTATAACCTCTACTCGAACTGATTATGGAAAATATAGTCCAATGAATTGTTTAATGTATAGTTACAATAAATATTATGAGAACATAGACTTTACTATGTCAAAACAGCAGCTGAAAAAAGGTTTTTACGGTAACAGGCACCGAAGAACCTGACTTTGAAAATGTAAACAAAAATCATTATTATTAAGCCTATTTGAAAATTGTAGTCCCTAGCTTTAAGTTATTATATATGTAGCCTACAATGTTTGGCGAAATAAATAAATAAATAAATAAATAAATAAATAAATTACGATTACCCCGTGTTACTATTTTTTCTTTGCTATGCTATTTGACACCCCTGCACTATTGGTTGAAGTTGCAGTTGTTTACCGGAAGCACTACGAGCACACACATATCTAGGTAGGATCTCGAAGTGCACTCTAAGTTCCCTTGAAAAGGTTCATCTACATGCATGTGCTGCATCATTGAGGCGTACAATTCAAAGGTATACTCGGCTAGCATTTCACTTATGCTACAACCGCCAACCTTTTTTTTTAAACGAACACAAACACATACAGGATCTCAATGAAACTTGACGTTTCCTCGAAGAGATTCCTTTTTCTTAACTCGGCGGCGGCACCTTCATCATACTATGTGTGCCAGGTTATTTCACGACCGGGATTCGATCTCCTGACCGTTGGCTTAGAAGACAAGGAAACTATCCTCCAGGCCACGATCTGCTGGCTGTTTATCATCGCCGGAGGCATTTGCAACTGACTGAAGAATTGTATTGAAGTCGCTTTAACCTTTTTTCGAGCCAATTTTGATTTTTTTTAGTTTGATGTTATTCGGGAAGTTCGGGAACTTTACTGTCACCCTGTAATGCTTAGTTCGTTGAGACCTATCTGAATTCTTCAATCCTTTGAAAATATGAATAAAATACAAACATTATAACACAATAAGATTTATTTTTTTTTCAATAATTTTTTTTTTAAGTTGGCGACCTTTTATCATGATTTATATTTTTATCTTCAGCTTTGATTAAGCTAATCGAATCATTGTTAAAAAAAATTCACAATGAATCGTTTTTTTTTTGTAAATTCTGTTTTATTTTTTGAACCGAAAAGAAACGAGTAAATGGCACAGTTTAGTAATTGAATCAGAGTAAGAAATTTTATGTTTATTGAAAAAACGTACAAAATTTACGTGAAGCTGTGACATCCGAAGATGATTTCTAGGATGCTGAAACGGTTAAAGTGATAGTCCACACTTGATAAAATAAAATAAAATTAAAATTTTTTAAAGTTAATGCTCAGAACTAAACCTTGTTACTTTAATGATCTCATTAGAAATATTTCGTTGTGTCAAAACTGGATTGCTCAAACACGACACACTAGCATATTGAAAAAGTTTCCGCTCGAACTCAATTTTTTTTCTCAACAATAAAATATTATTGCTTCTCTGATCGGATCAACTAAATCTGGACACCCAGGTGCTCGCCCAAAAGTGTGATGCTGTAAACTAGCCGACACGAATCGGCCAACATGCTCCCTCGTTCCTATGCCGGTAGCTGCTTATGGCAGAAAATAAAAGGTTGGAAAAACAAGAATTTCCTAATGGTATCGGCACATGGATTGCCGAAGTAGGTAGGACTCCACCTAGAGAACAACAACCGTCCGACTAAATCAAAGCTGAAGACGGCCCACGCTGAGAAAGAATGACAAATTGAAACTAGCTGCATGAGTCATTTTCAATCATGTCAGAATCACTCGTCACGAAATGCTCTAAATCCAGTCTGATTTCGTAAATCTTTGCCGCTTTCGGGCTGAGGTATGTTGAAGTTTTTTTTTCTTGCAATTTGAATTGAATTTAAATCGAGTACTTATCAAGCAAAACAGACCATATAATATGAGAGAGGTGGTTCACGTACGAATAATTTGAGGTCTCACTGCAATCTCGAAAACTTATCAGATAAGTGTGACGTTATTTAGAAACTTAAAATGTGTCTCCACTGCCCCAAATTTGTATGGAAAATTCAAAACCTGTGGAATATTATGCACTGCAGGCTGAAATTCATCCTGGACCTAGAACAAGATCTCATGCCAAGGGCCAGATCGGAACACGGAAACGGGTCACTCAACGAAGTTTGTACGTAATTTTGAGACATTTTGTTCGGGAGGAACATGAAAAACCACCATGTGGTAAATACCGCAAGAGATAGTATAAAAAGGAAAGGGATAGAGCGAGGAGTTCCCTGCTAAACGGTTCATATAGGTTTTCATAAAAAAAAAATAATGCAATGTCAAAGTATAATAAATCTGTGAAAAGGTTGGATCTCACCGAAAATGTTTTCATCGAGAGGATACATTTTTTACTCATCCAGATCCGTGCGTCTTATGCCGTATTCATTTTCACCGTGGTGGTCCACCGGTTTTGCACCAAGTGCTGTCAAAGCGTTTTTTTATGTGAAGATGACAGCAGTTGGTGCACAACCGGTTGGTCACCAGATGAAAACAAATACGGCATTAGTCTGTAGGAGCAGGGCTGATGCGTTTTTGGTACTGGGAACTTTGACATCGAAACTTCTGAAGTCTCTTCTCACATCTTTCCGGTGTGTGAAATATTCACGAGATTTTTCCATAAGCTACAGCGCACTTCATAACAATGTTCATCTTCGTGACTATAATCGGGCTTGTGATATAGCTCAGTTGGCAAGACTGTTGTCTCCTGAGCCGATGTCCGCGAGTTCGAGCCCAAGAGTAAACATCGAACACAGTTCTACCGGATAAGTTTTTCAATAACGATCCGCCAACTGTAACGTTGATAAAGTCGCGAATGCCATAAAGATGGGAAAACGACTATAATCGAAACCAAAAAAAAGTAACTATAATCATTTGGATTGGATGTTTTTTAATCTATTTTTAATCCTAAATTATTACTTCTGGGAAAACTGTTCTTACAGGGCGGAAATTTCGACGTCCTCACTAGGCAACGCCTACTTGAACTCTGGGGCCAAAAACAATATTTATTAAGGCCGGAACAAATTTAAAATCCTTCTTTTGTCACTTGGAGTTGGAACATCTCGAGGAGGGGATAATAAAAAATAATGCGAAAAACAAAAAAAAAATGGAATAAATTGCACAAAAGTTTGTATGCAACAAAATTGCATACAATATCATTGCACAAAATCTACAAATCAAGTAATTTTTTATCAAATAATTCAATCAAATCAAGAAAACAAATGGTGGAATAACTCTCATCTTCTTAAATTAGTTTTTTGGTCTTGTTATCTTTCAGATATTGGAATTTTTCATCGAAATTTTCATAATTTACTTCAAATTTTATTTGTTTCCCCCTTCGGGTTTTTTGGAAATTTTGAAGGGGGGGTTACAAAAGAAGAGATTTATATTTGTTCCAGCCTAATTACATTTTTATAGCAAATTTTATAAGAGCAAGCTCACTGGTGTTGGGAAAAAGTGGTAGAAATTTTGTTACTTTCAGCACATTTTGGAAATTTTGCCATACAAAAACATTTTCAAGATCTGCGGCCTTCAAGTTTTTTAACAACACGTGTTGTAGTTTCGCATGCTGTAATGCAAAAATAGCAATATTTCTATCACATACGGTTGAAATAGAAACAATGCTGTAAAAAAATAAAACGCCCAAAGATTTTGAAAACATTTTTGTATGGTAAAATTTTCAAAATATTAAAATTTCTACCGCTCTTTCCCAACACTAGTGAACTTGCTCTAACATAAGATTCTACGTATTCCGAAGATTACAGCAGTAGGAGAGAGTGAGGATACTTGATCCCTGGGGATCCTAGGCTAAATCTCGAAACAGAAATGTCTTACAGATGTGAGATCTAGTACTTTATCGGTCAACAGTAGTGTTCCACAAGGGAGTCACTTGGGACCCCTTCTTTTCATCGCTGTTATAAACGAATTTTCTGAAATGCTGACTGATGTGTTCGCGCTGGTTTTTACCGATAATTTAAAAATGTTTTTGCCTATTCGTCACCCGAAGGATTGCGTGACTCTGCAAAATGCCTTGCACAGGTTCACAGAGCGTTGCAGTAGAAACGACCTAAAGATCAATTCCTCGAAATGCAACGTGATAACATTTTCTCGGAAAATACAACAACAACAGACTAGAGAGAGCTCAAAAGAAGTTCTTGAAATACGCTTTGAGAAACCTCGAATGGCAAGCAGAAATGCTGGAGTATAGAGTCTTGTGCATGCTGGTAGGTTTTAACACGCTGGAAACCCGAAGAAAATCGATCGACGCACTGTTTCTAAAGGATTTAATCTGTGGAAGATATTATTCGCCTTATTTATTATCTTGTATATCTCCGTACGAAGGCCGCAGCAGTTTACGAAGCGTAAGGCCGTTTCAACTAGCTAATCGCATTCAGAATTACGACAGAAACGAACCAATGTACAGAATGATGGCATTTTACAACGCAATCGTCGATATTATTCAACTAAGTATGTCCAGAGAACAAATCAAAAGTAGAATTGTGCAGTGCTCTTTTACAAATTAACAATTACTGTAGTTATTAAGTGTCATTTATATTATAGAATGAGATAAAGGGCTGAAGCCTAGGATCTAATCAATAAACAAATAACAAATGTTCTAGAAAAATGTGCGACATAGAACAAAACAACAATATTGTTATCTGAACAGATTTTAAATATTTTATTTTTCGAGTTATTGAACTTGGTTTGAAAAATTTATCAAAACGTGATTCGAAGATTTTTTTTTTCACCACTTTCAAATGTTCTCACATGTAAAAATTATTATAAAAATATTCATTTCAATATGTCAATTGTTAAAGAATAATTTGAACTTCATTATGCCATATTTTCAAAGCAATCGAACACTTTCATTTTTTAAAGAAGTTTTCCAAAATGTATGTTATGGGTATAAATGATCCCTAGGGTCCAAAATGATATATTTTCCTTCTGAATGGATCGTGATCATTGGTTATCATGAAAATACTGATATTTGTCCAATAACTAATGTTTATCCAGTGATTATCTATTCAAAAGGACTAAAAATACTGTATTTATCTAAAAACTAGAAAATTGCGCCTTTAAGTATGCAATGACTTTAGCATAGTAGACAAACTTTCGGAATTCTCTTTGTCTAATAATTATAAACTGTGAAATGGGAACTAATATGGCAAAACATAGTCAACAGACCTTTTATCTTCATGATTTTACTAGATTTTTTCCTAGGGTCAGGGCCTGCATTAAGAATCAAGTCTCCTTTAAGAAAGGATCAAGTCTCCTGTAACTTACAAAATATCACTTTTTTCAGTCTCACGAACATGCTTCTAATTCATCTACAAGTTCATGTATCGTTCTAACTTTTGGAGAATATAAACTTACATGCTGTCAGAAAATGTAAAAGACGGTGAGTTGCAAAATTTTCCCAGAAAGATATGATGAAAATAGGAAAAGAGGATCAAGTATCCCCATTCACCCCTATACTTTTTACTCTTATATCTCAATATTAAAAACAAAGATATTGCAAGGTAAATATGAAAGCGGGAGGCAAAACTTCTTCACTTGCACGTTTTTTTTTAATGTATTTAGGGTAACGGACTTATTTTAGACCGGGTACATATGTTGGACCACCTTGTAGCTTTTTGCCAATATTTCTCTCATAAATCATGTTATTCATAAAAATTTTGAACAAATATAGTTTAATCTACTTTTTATGATTCTAATCACATGTTAAATTTTATTTAAGTAAGCTGTTAACGAGGAGAAAATTTAAAATAAAGTTTTGATTTTTCGCAGTTGGACCGAATCAGGGCCATTTCAGGAGGACTTGCCATTATTAGAGTCATCTTTCAAGAGGTTTGCTGCATAGCTGTGATGAATTTTACAAATATAAATATGTTCACAGCTATGATAAAACACGTGAAAACTATTTTGCGAGCTCGAAAAAGCAAAATAACTTGTTTAAATAGCAATTTGACCCATGTCGAAAATAGTTCCTTCTTTATTCCTTAGGGACTTATTTTGGACCACTCAACATAACCTGTGTATTAAACTTGCTGTTAACTATTCATGAACGTAATAAGACGTTGTACGACGATATGAATGAATCATGCACACTATTTCAATCACTCATTATGAATATAATTGGGAATTTAAGCATGATTTTATTTAATCAACTCGCCAAAACTCAAACTCGCCATTAGACGAGGATCACTTTAATCGGCATAAAACCAAGCCAATCATAGTTTTAACTTACTTTTTGTGTTCTATGCTTTGAATCACGTTAATCTAACTATCTACATCAAAGGCAACTATTTGATAAGCAGTTGTTAAAAGCTACAGCTTAAAGAAGCCTCAAAACATGAAAACTTGGACTTACACCAACTTTTAATTAAGTCAATTTTTTAATGCTTCGACAATTAGGGATTGCCAGTAAAATGAGTGCTTTCAGGAATGATTTTTGAGGAAAAAAACTTGGGTAGTTATAAGAAACGAAATATAAAACCCGTCTAAAGGATGTTTTTGTTTTGTCTAAAGGAGGGGTTTGGAAAAAACGACAACAATCGGCAAATATGCAACGAATTTAGTTTTTGTAACAGTTGAAATATCTCAGTTAATATTAGAAGAATTTTATCAAAAAATATATTCAATTATAGCTATATATGTTTCAAAACTGGGGAAAAGGTGGTTGAAATATGTAAATTTTACAAGCGACAAAGTACTAAAATCTAGTTTTAAAGCCCCTGTGGTTATGCAATTGTAAAAAACTGTTGGAAAATTACTCCAACGATAAGTTTCATCCTAGAACAAAGTTGTAACAAACTTAAAACTGAATTTGTGTGAAAAAAATCTGGCTTGGCTAAAAAGATAGCATAAATCTCGCACATTTTTATCTTTTTGAATCTATCTACAGAACTGAAGCCAAACCAAATCCACTAAGGTTTTGGAAGTCAATATGCATCAATTGATGTCGCGAAGTTCACGATGTCAGACTTTCTCAACTTATCATTGAGTCGCCTGAAGGAGATTCGCGTTCTGAAAATTGAGCCTAAAGATAAGCCAACTAGCTAGTATTGAACACTGCAGAACAAATTTCGTCGAGATTTCAGTGTGCTGTCAGAATTTTCATAACAATTGGAACACACTATACAACAGGAATTTTACTGTTTTTACTCTATTCTTATCGAACAAACAAAACTGGACTTGTCTATAACAATAAGAAAAGACAACATAATCTAAATAATTCGCATAATTGCGCACCAATCGCTGTCGAAATATATAGCAAAATTTAGAGAAAAAAACTTATTTAGTTTACAGGTGTTCTAAAATAGGTCCAAAGGGTGGTCCAAAATACTGACCAGAGTAATGTTTGAAGAAACGTGTTTTTAGGCTTAAATCTTGTTACATTGCAACAAACGACGATATTTCTCGATAGAAAAAGCCTTGATCTTCGTAATGAACGGATAAAGCGGTCGAAAATTGTAACATATGCTTTTTTATTCCAGAAAATAGCATAGCCACTTCCCAAAGCGGTCCAAAATAGGTCCGTTACCGTACTATCGAAAATTAAAAAAATAATGGCACTATCGGAAAAAGTTGTAAACTCAAGGCATATCCAACATTTAAAACCAATGTTTTTTTTTAAATTAGAAAAACATGAGCGAAGTTGAGGTAAGTTTTCAAAAAAAGTTACCACTACATTTTTATATAAATCTAAAAATTCTTTAATTTTAAAGGAAAATTAAGTTCTACAAATTAAAACTAGACACTTAAAGTGATTCAACGAGGCCAAGTTTGTGAAATTTTAATTAATGGTCGGCATCCACCTGATTTCAGAGTTCCTACCTACTTTTCAAATTTTTCATGATTCTCTAAAACTATCTGCTCTTCTTCAGTAAGTTGTATGTGAGTGTACCAACTTTGACGGAAGTCATTTTAATGATCACAACATCTGCTCCAGTTATGATTACGTGATTGGGAAAAGGGACAACGCCAGAGTGCCAGGCACAAATCCGTGCTCAAAGATTCTCTACCGGTCAATCGTGCGGCTCATGCTAAAAGAAATGCTCAGCCCAACTCAAACAATAATTAGCCAACATTTAATTCCACATAATAATGTTGTTATTATTTTTTAATGTTGTTCATAAATGGTTCACAGCAATTTGCATATGTATGCATCAATTAACTTGATTTCACCATCGGCCAGCACCTATAATTGAGCAACGAATTTAATTATATACTTACACTTCTTCGTTCCTGTGCCACACGCAGTCGGAGCAGTTCGATCGATTCCTTTCGTTCGATTTTTTTTTACGCGAGTAACCTTTTACAGCTGATGGATATCGGTAATCAATTTTGTGTTGTAGGTCCATAGATTAGCCACCCTCCGTTTGCTATCACTCGCAAATCAGACCCATTTGAATCGTTGTGCTAGTTATTTCACTTCACAGCACGTTTCTTCCTCGGCCTGACACACAATAATGATCATCACCTTCCTTTTGGATGATTTTTTTTATCTCCGATCTTCAGTTTCTGCCTTCTGCTGTTGTTTATACGAACTCGAGCACAATGTTTCCCCCTTTTTCAGACTTCACCGAAATGCGATCACATGCACATTTTCATCTCAACTTCAACTTCGTCAGCCAACCTTGAATTGATTTCTTAATCTGCTGCGCTGCATATCCACCTTTGGATTCCTCTTATTTCTTCAGCTACTCTCTTCACACTTCCTTCCGCAGTGCACATGCAACTGCTTTACGCGTTCAGCAGCATCGTCGTAATTCGCATCTGATACGCTCAGTTCTACACATCGAGATGAAAACGACGACTTATGCTTCACTTCTTCCTTGACGTGACAAGATGCTACCAGGCAACACAATCCGCACACACTTAAGTAAGCCGTCAGCTCGGAATGACATCCATTTCAATTAATTTTCCCAAATGATGTCATGAAAATATTTTGAAATTTTCACACTTTACGCACGACTTTCAATTTCTATTCTCTATAAGAGCCCCGCATCGATATTTATGTCCGCAGAGTGACGATCAACAGACCTCACACCGGAGCACTTTTAAAAGCTTGTGTCGAAAACACTAATCCAAATCCGTTTCCCGTTACACTCGTCGTTGTTGTTTTTTTTACTCAGCACAAGTTCTACCTTTCCATCCGAGCACTTGTTTTGTACTCTGGGTGCTGATGTTTGCATAATTTATGCTGAGATTTATTTTTCTTCAAATCCAATACGTGAACCACACACTTCGAATCAAGTTGCTATGCAGCGGGCAAACGAAAAATAAAACCACAAGTGTATCATTATATTTGAAGGTTTATTTCATATTCTGTTTTCGCCAACCTGGCAAAATAATTGACGACTGACCGCGAATTGTTCCCTTTTCGACTGTTGACTGGATGGGCGACTGCCATTCGTGGTCCAGCCGCGCCAGCGTGATTCGAAATTTCGCCGGAATTTGGCACGGTTTTGGACCTTTACCGTACTAGGTACCTTGAACATATATGTAGGTACGAATAATATACGTGTATGCAGTGCAGATTGCAGACGGCACGTTATTGGTCGTTGTTGTTCATTGTATCAAATCCAAATTACACGGCTTCGTTAAGATCTAGATACCGAGGTTGTACCTTTATCGAGGAATACGACGGAGAAAGTTTCAATCGGATTTGAATTCAATCAATCGTTGGTAGTTTTTTAGTGGTACCCAGGTGTAGCAACGGTATTTAAACAAGAACAGCTATTTAAAAAGCTTTATACCAGTCTTATTCCAGTGGATATGTTTTAAAATTCTAAGTACAGTGGTTATTTTCTTGAATGGTACACGATGAAAACTGTGTTTGTAATTTGACTTAATAGGGTATTTTTCTGAAAAAAGAATTTCTGTTCAAGATAGAACAGTAAAAATTTTAGCTTCAAAAAGGCCCCTTGTTATGAAAAATATCATTTTTTTTAAAGCACAGTACCTACTCTTTTTATTGACTATTTTAAGCTTCTCTAATTTATGTTAACAATATTTTGTTCAGAATAGTTCTCTTCCTAATCAGAAGTTACAAGTAAAGTACATAGTGTGGAAACTTGAGCCATGGATGAATGAAGCCTTCGTAATATCTCGGCTTTAAAAAATCGTTGAAACCCATTTTTGACAATTCAAGTATTTGCGAAACTAGCAATCGCTAGTGTAGAGTGTAGCTATGTAAGGACCTTACTAAAGTAGTGAATAAATCATTAAATCTATTCGACCACTGAAATCTGGGTTGTTACATAGTTCTCAACGGGTTATGGGTTCAGACACGTCTGCATTTAGAACGCTAGAATTAGTGAGAGAGGTACTCTCAAGTACTTAACTTGCGGTTAACAAGTGGAGAAGCTAGCAGCCAGAACCACCAAAAAGAGGATCATCAGTCAGAGAGACAAGCCAGCGCCAAGACAACACCCCGGAAAAAAATGGGTGGAGCTGATAGCCGAAAGGGTTACTACCCTCGTGCTATGGCTGTGCGCTATGGTCAGCAGTTATGAGCTGATCCAAGCACAGAGGATCGCCAGCACAGAGGCCACGAGATGCTCCCGGTCAGCCTGAAGGTGCCACTGGAGTTCGAGGCCAAAAATACGGGGTCCGAGAGGGTTACTCTCGATGCCGGCACGAGCGGTCCTGCGGTTCGTAGCGTGAGTACATTTACGGCGGCCGAGAAGAGGAGACCCTGGATACGAGATATAATTTAGTACTGGTAGGATGTTAAGGTATTTCAAATTATAACTAAATGTCCACGCAAGAATAACTAAATTTTATAAACCTTTGATAGCATCATATTAAGATTATAACTCAATCAGATAGTATATTTACCACCAAAAAAGACAAAAATGCGAGTCTTGCATACAAGTTGTCATGCAATGTATACTTCGAACTCAAGTACTTGTATAAAAGGTTCCAAAAAGGTCTTCTGCCTCGCATTCAAACCTGTCATGTATTATCTTAATCTTATGATAAAAGCAAGGCAGCAAATTGAGGCAGAAAATTTATTTTTTGGAACGGCAAAAACGAAGCTATACTAATCTATATATCTCGCGTGAGCTTTCATTACGTCGAATGAAACAAAATTTGAAAAACTGAGATATTCACTAAAAAGGCTTCATTATAACATTATCTACCTATATGATTGATAAAACAATCAATTTAAACCCTTTTAACGTATAAAATTTAAGACTTTCAAAATGACGAATGAAACAAAACCTTGCTTGCCCATTTCAATGTTGCTTAAGTAATTACGTCCCTTCTTCCAAACGGCGAATGTGCAGAGGAAGAAAAACCTAGCATATTCGCTATGGATTCCATGAGCAAACAGTGTATACAGGTAGAGGTAATCAGAATATCAACCTGGCAATATTATTTCAGATTCTTGTTTTCAGGCGTTCTTAAATCGATACTCAAGGCATTCGAACGCTGTACAATAATGCAGCAAGGAAAAAAAACCGAACAGCAGCAGTAGCAGCAAACCTAACAACTAACAGCAGCAGGCTGATCGGCAGCAGCCTGATGCTGTTAGTCACACAATCACCCGATTCACACTTTTATTACGCATTCACTAATAAATTTACCGCTACACTCGATAACTCACTAACGGCGCGTTCGTAAATTGATTTTTTTGGGTGATGCATCAGTCGATTGATTTGTTTGGTAGATGTCAAATCACTTTCCATATGCTTTTGCATACGTTTGTTTGGAATTTACGAACGCCAGCATCGATAAAAAAAATCACTTCGATAGAAAAAATCAATTTACGAACACGCCGTAAGGTAACATTCACTATTACCGTATTTTTTTTCACCTGGAGGCAAACTAGAGGCAACCTAGGTTCGCTCTAACTGCTGTCATCGTGCTCATTTATTGCTCGAGAGGCAACCTAGGTTCGCTCGAAAATCGGACGGAGTCGCCCTGAGAAGAAAGTCAGTTTTGCGAGAAGTTCACCAATACTCTCAACGTTGTTGTCAAAACATTAAACAGCTGTTTTGGGCTGAAAGCAAAACAGTTGAAATAATGAACGGGAAAATGATTATTGCAGTGATTTTGAACCTCTCAGCCAAGCAAAATCGTACTATCTGCTGTCCAGTGCAATCCGGACACGAAAACAGGCAATCCGGATGTGAAGAACCGAATGAAGAAATCCAGAAGGGAGAACAAAATGACAGCTGCATGTAAACATTGCGCTCGTTCTCACGCACACCTACGTATGGAACAACTCGAAACCCGAAAAACGCTTTTTTATTCTGACGGTTTCAGAGCCAAATCCGGAATCAAAAAAAAATACGCCATATGTCAAAGAAATTGAAAACTTACCGGTAATTGCCTCAGAAGCATTTGGGCGTAAGTGCAAGTTCAATGAATCAAAGGACGAATGAGACAAATTTCCCCTCCAGCTGATCGGCAACAGAAAGCTGATCAGCAGCAGCGAGTTGGTTTGATCGATGTCGCACCCGATTCACACATTTCATTATGCATTTACTCACCAATTTACCACTACACCACTTATTAAACAGCCACTACGCCGAGAAAATTGAAAATTTTCTATAGTATTTACATGAGAAACATTTGGACGTATGTGCAAGTTGAACGAATCAAAGGACGAAAGAAAAGAGACGAATGAAACAAATTTCCCCTCCAAACGACGAATGTGTTCAGACGTATGAACGTTATGTTTGAACATGTCGTATGTTCCTATATGATTAAAAAATAGCTCTAAAAATTGCAAAAAATTAATTTATGTTTGAACATGTCGTATGTTCCTATATGATTAAAAAATAGCTCTAAAAATTGCAAAAAATTAAATTCATAATGTGGAATATCTGACACAATTAGTTTCCATGAATATTGCGTATTTTTCGAAGGGTTATCGGCGAAGGAATAAAAATAGGATTTGAAAAACACTCTTCAAATTTCAGAAGCGTTTTTCTCGGTTCGGTGTTTCTGTTTCATTCGACGTAATGAAAGCTCACGCGAGATATATAAAAAGCAATTTCTGTGGGTTTGTTTGTTTGATTGTTTGTTTGTTTGTCCTCTATAGACTCAGTCGTCTTTAGAGCTAGAGAGCTGAAAATTGGCATGTATGCTCATTATGACCAGGAATGATGAAAAATGTTTTCAGATTTTCGGATGACCCCTTCTGAAGGGGGTCGTCCATAGAAGACAAATATTGTTTTCGCGATATCGCGAGAGGTCGTCCATATTACCTGTTCACTGTTTTTACGATATTGACGTAATTATACTTTGGATTAAGATGAAAATTGGCACACCAAAATTTTCATGGATGGATAATCGATTTTAGATATCAAATTTGGTGTAAGGGATCGGAGAAAGGGGTCGTCCATACCACCTGTTCACTTTTTTTGCGATACTGACAACGTGGGTTTTAAAAGTCGGGCATCCGATTTCAGGTATCAAATTTTGTAAAAGCAGTCGGCCAAAGGAGCCGTCCAAATTATCTGTTTTTTTTTGTAATATTTACGTTATTATCCACCGGATTGAGATGAAAACTAGCACACGGGAGATTTAAGGACAAATAATTGATTTCAATTATCCTATTTCGGGGCAGGGGTCAGCAAAAGTGGCAGGGGTCGGCAATATTGGTGTAGAAGGGTCTTCAAAAGGGGTCGTCCATATTAACTTGTGGTTTAAAGATACGGGCGATTATATGAATTGAAATTTTCAGTTAAAAGTTCATGCACAGGATCGATGAGTTTAAGGGTGGTTTTCCATCTTTTCAATAAAAATACTGTTTAGAAAAGGTACTTTTTGTTCAGTGTAGAGAATATTTTACTTTGTTTGGAAAACATCATCTTATTTTATCACATTTTTATGATTGCTTGCGAAACGAAGTTCGTACGGGATCAGCTAGTAAGATAATAATATCTCATTCAGATGGGTTTGAGTAGTAATTTTAGTATGCTCTCCTAATTGGGCAGTGGGCGAACGGTCCAGCTGGTGGATAAGCCAGGAGCGGAAATTGAATGCATCCGATCACCGAGAAAGTTACTCTCGCGGTTGGTGCATACGCAGCGTTCAGCATGCGTGAGCTCGCATTCGACTACTGGAAGAACATTCTGGCACATTGGGGAAGGTTTTTTGGGCGATGGTCAGTTGCCTGCCAGCCTCACCCTCATTGCTGAAAATCCAAGCTGGACGACATCTGGTCGAGATTCGACCAGACCGAACTGAACGCCATAAACTTGATTTCGAGAAAATCGAGTTCGAAGTTCACAGCAAGGTTGCCAAAATAAATTCTGTGTTTTTGAAAAAAATAATTCTGACTTTCTGTGATTTTGCCCAAAAATTCTGTGATGAAATTCTGTGATGCTTTACCTTGAATTTCATAGAAAATTCATGAGAATTTGGGTCTTTTAAACATTTTAGTTGGCAAAATCAATTACCGTTACCAATCTTATCATACTTTTTCTAAGAAATCTAAATTTGATACTGTCCAAAAATAAATTATAATTTCGGAAATCCATTGAAAATTTAAAAATTCTGTGAAATCTTTGAAAACTTTAAAATTCTGTGTTCTGTGACACAGATTCTGTGAAGAAAATTTGCTCAAAATTCTGTGAAATTACAGATTTTTCTGTGATTTCGGCAACCTTGGTTCACAGCCCTACAAATTGATACCATTTCATCAGATATTACATTTATTTTTTTTTACCATCCAATTTAGACTCTTATAAAGCCGTCGAGGTTATACTGATCGATTCCTGATTACACATTAAGCAGAAAACTGAATTTTTAAAGCATTGTGTTTGCACCCAGTTCACTGTGGTCGAACAAAAATGTTTAAAAAATTGCCATGCACTATCATTTGACTGGCCAATTTGTTCTAAACGTTAAGAGAATGATCTATCCGCTCTCTCTTTTCTGCAACCTTTCATCATACGCTTCCTTTCCAATTTTTTTCAGACTGACAGCATCGAGATTCCACACGTTCAAATGTTTCTATTCATAAATCTCTATCTACTTAACACTAAAGCGTACATCTTTCAAGGATATAATGGCTAGCATCTTACTAATGCTAACACCACCAGCCCATAGAAAGAGTACTATGTAAAGCGATTTTAAAGCGATTTTAAAGTGATTTTAACTCTTCAGGAGATATTTGTCCGTAAAGTCTGTTTTACATAGAATCTGGTCGCATCTTTTCATTTACTGCAGCGCCCCTAGTTGTCACATCGCGAATCTATTGACAGTGTTTTGGTCCGGATGGTTTGTTTACTTAGTGGTGAAAATTTCATGAAGATTGAAGCAGTCAGTCAAAAGTTATCGACGATGGAACGCGAAAGGCGAGAGGAAATTCTGCACACTCACGTAGAGAAACCGACGTGGTCAGGGGTAAAGATCGCGATATTCCTGAAATATCAAAAATCGACTGTAAATTCGGTGCTGCAACGTTACCGGGAGACCCTTACGGTGGATCGAGCAAAACAAACCAGGCGTAAAAGAGAAATATATGACCGGAAGCTGCGAACAAAGGTAATTCGATCAGTTCACAATAATCCTGGAACCTCCTTGCGTGATTTGGCGTAAAAGTTCAAGACGAACCACAGTACAGCTCGATGAATTTGTTTGCGAGATGGCTTGTGGTCGTATCATGCAAGCAAACACCCCAACAGGACGCTGATACAAAACCTGGTTGCCAAAACCAGGGCAAGGAAGTTGTACGAGAAAGTGTTGACCAAGTACAACGGATGCATTTTGATGGACGACGAAACTTACGTCTAAATGGATTTTGGACGAATAACCGGTAACAAATTTTACCATGTGAAGCGTAAAGGGAATGTTGCGGATAGATTCAAGTTTGTTTTCGCAGATAAATTTGCTCGTAAGTTGATGATTTGGCAAGAGATCTGCAGTTGTGGGAAGAAGACTAAGATTTTCATCACTGGGGAAACAATGAATGGAAATGTTTACAAAGAAGAATGTCTCCAGAAGAGGGCTACTACAGCCGGGATGTCGTTAAGTGGTAAAAGGAGAACAAGATCGATTTTGTTGAAAAAAGTATCGATCCACCAAACTGTCCGGATTTTCGTCCCATCGAGAAATATTGGGCAATAGTTAAGGCCAAACTGAAGAAATGTGGCAGAGCCATGAAAAACCCCGCTCAAATGGAAAAGTGGTGGAACAAGATGGCGAATAAGGTTACCAGCAGTACTGTGCAGAAAATGATGGGTGATATCACAAAAAAAGTTCGAGAATTCATCCGAAAAGCTGACGAATGATTTTTATGTATTTTTTTTCCTTAAAGTGCAATAAAAACCCTACAAAATGACATTTTTACTTTTGTTGTACGTTATTTCTTTGCGGAGAAATGATCTATTTTATCCGACCAGATTCTATGTGAAACAGACTTTATGTGTAAGTCGCTCAACATTTGCAATTTTCATATTGGTTTAAAAAAGGCATCTGCAACTTTTTTTTTGACGTCCACCCTCAGATTGCCACGCTGTGGAACATCAAGTTACTAACGAGCTCATTTTCATATGCCAGTTGTCATTAATTTTACTTGATCTTTCACGTAAAAAATGAATTTTTAAGTGAAATTTAAAAAAAAAATACTATTTCGGCTGAAATGGACATAAAAAAACCAAGAAAACAATTTCTGAACGTTCAATTGCCAAAATAGTAAAATTGGATTGATAGTGCAGAGCTCTATTTTCCATTTCTTCAACTGGAATTTGTTTAACATAATTTAGTAAACTATGAAATTACCATTCAGTTCATGTTGGTGGTTGAAAAATTCTACACACTCTAGTAAATAAAAAAATCACCACATTTTTAAAATAACTTATTAGAAATCGAGGACAAAATTAAAATTCTGTCGTCAAAAGCAACGTAACTTCAACAACAATGTCAATAAATAAACGGCCATTTAACACGAATGGCACAAAGCTAAGAAATTTTCAATAATTTTTCGATTGAATAAAAATCAACAATAAGTGAATGCATATTTCAAAAAGAAATGTCAGAGTTTTACCAGTTTCTAGAATAAATAAATAAATGTAGTATTTCTTGAAAAAATACATAAAATATCGTTTTGACAAGAATTCAAACAACAGAGTTCGGATATCAGATTTAATCATTAACTGAAAGTCGAATTCCGAACAAAATGTTTTAGAAAAAAAACAGTCTTTAATCCAGAAATTGAATATGATTTAATCTTTGGTGTTGACATTCTAAACTCAACTATAAGAGCTAAACTTGTCGTAAATATATTGCGTAAGGTTATTCGCTTTTATGAGAAATAGAGCTGAGATGTGCAGAGATTTCGAAAAAAAGAAACATTTGGTTCAATTTAAGCCGTAGACCGAAGAAATACGAATCATTCAGTAAATTTTTTCATTACTTTTAACAGAAATTTACTTTACATTTTTTTAACAGATTTTATTGGATAGAGAAAAAAACTCATGCTACGTTCAAAAATTTGTTTGGTCTACGGCTAAGAATATTGTACCTGATGTAACGTTTATTTAGTTAGATATCCTCAAACGGGGCATCATGCTACAACAGGGTTGAATTTTTATTTTAATAGGATAATGTAATAAAGTTTAATGATAACAAAATGATCGTGGCATAGTTTCTCACATTGTGAGATAGTTTTTTCAGTTTTTGATTCTCAAAGAAAATTTAATAAAAATCGAGAAATAAATGTGCACATTTTTACATTTTTCGATACCATAAAAAAAAACTTTACTCTGTAGGACTCTGTAGGATATTTTTCGGACAACCACTAATTGTTTTAAATAAATATTTTTATTATTCAGTTCCAGTCTGTGCAAAAATCCATCAAAATGCAAATCAAAGATTCACCTTTTAAATCTCATATGCTAGAATATGATTGTATTGCATCATGCCTTTGTAAATATCAAAATTTTATTCATCCAAACATCAATTTTTATGATTTCAGCAAGAATACATTTTTTAGTACTTTTTTACCCCTTAATATATGCAAAATCGGGACCATTTTCGTAACATTTCTGTCGAATTCAACCGTTTCAGCTCACGATTTGGTTTAAATTGTGTATTTTGTGGACCAAAACAAAACAAAGATATAAACATAAGTAGAAAGCATTTTTAACTATGAATTTTTGAACAGCAATTTGAGGTGATTAGGAACAGCTGTTAATTAATCGAGCAATTCGTAAATTTTTAGAACCCTGGAGCATAAAAAATGCGCCAATTTAAGCTTCCATCATTTTCAACTCGTTGATCAGTGCGTTGATTTACACTAAGCATATTTTATTTTCAATCCATTAATCACCTTATAACAATATAATATTATTATGGAATGCATGTAGGGATTTTTGTAAATTAAACACGAGGCGACATTTTATAATAATTATAAACATCAATCAAAAAAGAGAACGTACATTTCGGTCTCGTCATGATACACACGGAAGCATAAATAAATTTACAAGCTGTGCTTCTGAGTTCACTCCGTTCGGATCTTAAAGGTTCAAAAACAGAAGTAAAAAAAATTACCAACAATAAGAAAGCACACACGATGATGGTCGATCGTCACCCAAACCAATTGTCGATTGTGTGCGGTTCGGTTCATTCACCGGACCCAGGTTTTTGTCCGTTGAAATGCAATGTTAACGCGGCGAGGTCCCCTTATTCGCGGTAATTGCGTACGGGTCAATAATTACCGAAATCATCAACTTTTTCTCCACCTGTGCGAAACGGCACACCAGTTTTTAAGTGGGTACGAGTGTGTCCTATTAGAAAGACTCAGTTTCGTTCAAATTTGGGACGGTGATCACAATCATCTTCCACGTAAGCTTAGGCGCATAACACTATAAATTCTCTACAGGACTCTAATTTTTTCGTAATCGACTAAAAGATCGAATTTCCTTAACTAAAAATACATGTTCAACTTATTCTTCGTATTTCACTCATAAACATCCACAGAATCTTTTAAACCACGTGCAGTGAACCAATCTAACAGATCATACGTGTAAGTTCAGTGATCTTTAAACACAATTTATTAACACACTTTTTACTGCAGCATACTCTTCTGGTCCATGGGGAAACGCCAAAAAGACACATAAATCGATTAAATGGTGGTGTACGGACTTTTCCTGCGTCCCAGCGACACGAACTCTCTAGACAGATAAATATATGAACTCATCGCCTTGCGCCAATCTCGAGGGTCTTTGCGCATTCAGGCGCGCAAAGGTTTTTTTACACCGAGAAACGGTGAGAGAGTCGAAAAAAAAACAACACGCTGAATGAAGAGATCATCCGCTCATAATAGAAGGTAATAGCCAATGACTTAAGGAATATTATGCGCAGACGGGCGCGAGAAGGTAAAAGCGGCAGAATGTAATCAATAAAATTAACACTCTTACTCTAGAACACTTTAGCGCCTGAGGTCCTCACGGTTTGGTCGCTTGCTCGCCATGTGCCCAGAACAAGCGCGCTGAAGAACTCAAGTTGTTTTTTTTACTGCCGGCGGTCACTTGAGCTCTAAAAGATACGTCGTTAAGATCTTTTCAATCAAGCGCGTGCTTAACATCGATTTAGAATCATGCAGATCCTTGCACCAGATTTTCATGTACTTCGTTGTTTGATTTTTTTTCTGCATCGTTCCCATGTGCATATCGCCGCTCTTTGTCGTTTCCCAACAACGACGTTCACAAACATGCACCGGAAGATCGATCGTTTCTTCACCGATCCCATGTACAACCCATTCACTTTATATAAATATATACCTTTTTGAACCATATATTCAGATCAATCGTGATCGATCACTATCAGTCGATATTTTTTCCTCACTTCATGGGGATTCAATGGTTTAGTAGGTTATTCACTCGATTGCACAATTTTTCTGTGCCGCCGCGACAGTCCAAACCAAATTCCCTCGAGATGCACTTCAAAACTCGTTTTGCATATCACTGCTCTCCTTTTTTTCGCAAAAGAGGAAAATCATTTCGATCCTGTTTGTCCCAGCTCTTCCTCCAGCCAGCATTTCGATTCGATACCGAAAAAATACGTTACAATAACTTCAACGGCGTACAAGTTATCATCAACTACGATCTCTAGAGAAGTTCGACTTTCGTGAAAATTATTGTAAAACAAAACCAAAAAAATCGTTCTCTGCACCAAAAAAAAATCCGAAACGTTGGAGTGCAGTCGGGAGAAGACGCTCGATGATCAATAAAAAGTAAGTCACTACTCGCACGCGGCGCGCAGAACGTTCACAAGAAGATACGCGGCGCACAAAATGATCTGCTGGGGTCGGCAAAAACACCTCAAC